>NC_052669.1:16433269-16720769 GCF_016802725.1 Solenopsis invicta | reverse complement strand
TTAAACTCGTTTTCATAAATCTCTTTGTTGAGAAACCGGCAGTTCGTAATTCAAAATCTCGAAAAGCGGACACATAACTGTGTCAATATTGGAGCTTGTTTTCGTTCAACTAGTTTGTAAGTTTAAATATTAGATGTTATAGCTTAATATGTCAAGCGCGCTTATTTTCAAAATAGCACGTTAATTTAAAATAGCACGTCAGTACCGAGGTCAGAACAATATTGACCCTTGGACAGAATTTCGCGCCAATAATCTCGTCCCCTCCAACGGGTCCTGTTCGATCCGATTTTCGGGCACCACCGAAGTACGCGCGATATAGTCAGGAGATTCACCGAAGCACCATAGAACGAGCGACATCGGAATCACGGGTCGAGTATTACCGCTTTTTTTATTCAAGCGCAGCGCGACGGCTCACCGCTCCATCACCACAGTGCCACGGAGTGTCGGAAGCGGGAGTTTGTAACAAAAACCATTGTAAAGTTTAAATAAAATTATCAGTGTTTGACTCTATCAAATCGAGAGTTCTTCCTGGACGCCTACGCCTTCTGACCCCGCTGATATTGAGACGGAAGGGATAAATTCGGTGCTCGTCTCGATACGACGGTGTGAGCCAGAGCGCGACCGTGCTCAATTGACATCGCGGTCCCTCTGACGATCAACTCGGATGAATCTCGACGTGTCGTTTGACACACACAGCATCCTTTGCGCTTTACTAAGCGAAGCCGGCGTCCGCGGACATCACGAGATTTTTAAAATCGCGTCCGCAACACTCTTTAAACAATTATAAATGTTTAAGGAAATTAATTGTTTAAAAAGATTCACAAGTTTCGTAATTAATTAAAATTATGTCTCAACATAAAGTAACAGTCCCAAGAATTGAAGCTGTATTGCGGTAATGACATAATTTTAATTTATTATTAAAAATTGTAATTCTATTTACATTATTTTTCAAACAAATCTTTGTATCCGAGTAAATTTCTTTATGCAATTAAAAATTAAAACAGCGCGCGACCAACCGTGGTACCCCGTATACCGCCCGTATAGGCGCAAGGGATACCATTTCTGCCGAGTTTCTCGAGCAATTCGTGTCTTCTCTCTCGACCCAGCGTCGAGCGAGAAAGATGCGCTATCGAAACGCCTCTCACTACTTTCTGCCCGTACCACGACCTCCGCCGCACTGCCAAGAAACACGTATGTACGGGCGCAGCTTTGCGTGTGTGCGGCAGCCGAGCGTCAGCGCGAAGGAACACCATTTCTGCCGGTGCGTGTACACATGGTAGACAAAGGCAGCGCAATTCACCGTCCGACGCGAGCGCTTACCCGTGTCAGACGGTGAGTTGCGCCGCCTTTGTCTACCATATGTACATACACGGCCCGTGATTCGCTAAGTTTATCTTCTTATTATTCAAAAACTAAGCGTCGGACAAAATTTTTGTACAGGAAAAATCGTCTCAGAATTTATCCAAGAACACGTTTTTACAGGGACACATGGGTTGTTCTGAATCACCCTGTATATTTATATATATTTATATATATTTATATATTTGTTTATTTCATTTATTTATTTATTTATTTATTATAGATTTATATATATATATATATATATATTATTTATTTTAAAATTCCTAACGTCTGCTCCATAAATTCGCCTGTACTGCGAAATGTGTGGCTTTGCGAAAATTTTGTCATTAAGAAAAGTTGTGCTATTCTAGCACAATCCGGCACAACTAAAGAAATTTTGAAAATGTAAAATTTGTTATTCACCCCTCTCTTTTTTTATTAATTTTTATCAATATGTAAGCTTAAATAGATTATTATCTCTTGTTTTTACTTCAGTTTTACCTCAGTATAAAACCACAACTCCTAGAATATCTATATTTTTTTAAGTATTACAACCATTGCAAATTATTTATATTTCTTTAATTTATCTTTGTAAATTTTTTTTATCAAAACGGAATGAGATATTAATATTTTTCGACGGCACAGCACGGCACAAGTTAATAGCATTTTAATAAAAAAATTTGAACTGTGTTGTGAAAAAGTGCGGAGCTGGTAATTATTATTACTAATTCTTTTTTTCTAATTTTTGTTTGAGTTATCGACTTTTTCCTTATGGCACAAGTCAGCACAAACGTAGCCCAAGGCACAATTAAGAAAAATACAAAATTTGAAAAATGCGGGGTTGGCAAAAATTTGGTTTTTTATTTATAAAAGAAATGCTTTATGTTATTGAGTTGCAAATTGCGGCACAAATTAGCACAAACATAGCACAATACAGCACAATTAAAAAAAATACAAAATTCAAAAAATGCGGGGCCAACTTCATACACATTCATCAACGAAGTGTTCTCTAATCTAAATAATTAGCGCGGCCTTTCTTAATTTTTCCTAAAGTTTTTATTTTCAGAAAGTTATAAATCATTGTGATACAATTGCAGACCTCGTTTTGCCTCGTAAGCAGAGGGGAGAGGGGTTAAACCTTGCTTTGCGCAGAAAGAAACTCATGTGGAATAGTGTTTGACTGTGTTCTATTGTAGGAAAACACCCTAAGACCGCCGAGAAAATAAAATAAGATGATTCAAAATGACTACAACCAGAAAATTTGATTAATTTTGTTCTATTAATTACATTGACCAAACAAATTAGGAATTATTCATTGACCGGTTATTATATATAATTCCCAATTATTCAAATTAATCTTAACATATATTAATCACAAAAAATATAGTAAGGAAGGCTGCTCAGTTATTTTTACGCTAAAGTAAATAGTCATTTATAGACTGACAATCATTTAATTGGTGAACATTATTCTCTCAACACTATTTTCTGAACGTTTCAACTCTCTTTGGAATTATCATCAGCAAGAATTACATTAAAAAATTTCAATAAAGAACGCATCTTTCTAACAAATTAGTAATCCAGTCGTATATTCAGTTGTGTACTATATTAATCACAAACTTATTCTCAAAATTTGATCAAGTTTTTATTTTATGTAAATGATTGGAGAACTTTCTTAAATGCTATATATTCATTTGAAGTTAATTATGTTTTACACATTATAATTTACTTTTTTACAAATTAGAATAATCACATGATGATATGACATATTATAACGGAAATGGAATAAAAATTTAAAGAATTTTAGCACAAAATATGTATCGAGAAAGACCTGAATCTGGATTGAGACGTTTATGCAGTTACAAGTAATATGTATATACCTATTATACAATCAATAACTCACACATAATAACAGCGATAGCTCAGACAGGTAATCTTTGTGATTTTAATTAATATTCTCAAAACGTTAGTTTATATTATTTATTAAGAATAAAGTATTTTAACAGTACGGTATAAATTATATTAAATAATATATTACTATAAATTGCTGTGCCCAGTTCAAATTTGTTTAAATATTTTTATTTTAGATAATATTAATCTAAAAAATAAAAAAAAATGTTTAAATTTTACTTTAAAAATTCAAAAAATAATCGGATTTTTTTTTTAAACCTGAAAGTTATTCAGATTTATTCAAATTATCACTAAAATATGTTCAAATTTATTTAAAAATTTTTATCAAACTAATAAAAAAATTCTGAACAGTTCTGAAAATATTGGCCAAGGCAACGTATCTCTGCATTAATAAGTTCTTATGTGCAATACGATTATATATTTAATCTAAACAGATTTAAGTTTACAAAGATCAACACAAAAATTAATTATACTGAATGTTTTGCTTATCTTTAACTTCGGAACTTAAACCAAAGTATAATATTTTTTACAATATAATACACAAAATCCCCACCAGAATGTGTGCCAGACGTTTAAACTTTGTGTAAACCAGTCGAAATATGTAGGTCGTTGTGTCATTTGCTTCTCAGTCACGTACGCAGCTGGCAATCAACATTATTTGTGTTATATATTGATTCTTAGCTATTGACAGTGCCTCTGTATATATTCCTGTATATAACATATGTTATAATATTTTAACTTAAGAACCGAGAATTACAACCAAGTGAGAAGATTAAAATAGTCAGCAGAGACGGTGTATCTTATCTAACACTGGACGATGTGACGTACGATTATGCTGGAAAATACGAAGTCTCAGTGGAAAATCCGTTGGGCAAAGACCAAAGATTCTTTAGCTTAGCTGTAGAAGGTAAACTGTTCATTTATATTATTTGCTTTCTCTCCAGACACTCTCATACATAAAAATTTACAATACTAACAGCTAATAGACTATGACGCAATTTTATTCAACCTTGACTTAATTAAAGTTAATTACATGCAGAGAGTATCAGCGTAATTAATCAACAATGTTCAATAGAAACACATTTTTATGATTGAATTATTCCACATGTTTACAAACAAGATATCATCATCTATTGTTTCATATGCGTAAATCATCTATTATTCCATATGCGCGTTGCACGGTCCAGTTTTTTTTCTCGTGTACAAGGCAGACAACAGTCTCACGTGACATGCCGCGTGATAATTCCTTCTTCCCGCTCTTCCTCCACTGATATCATTTCCACCTCTTCTTTTCCTTTCCTCAAACCATCGTACTTCTAAGCATCAGAAAACGCGTGTATCATGAGAAGAAATGTACGTGTCGCTGCGCATCTTAACGACGTGTCTTAACATAATAACGTGTGAATTCTTTCAAAACACGTGCGATTATGTTTGTCCGACTGTGTTTGACAATCTATAATAAAATTTAAATTAACACAAACAGCAGATAAGATAATAATACCCGTGCCATAAAAGATTTAATAAAAGAGACTTTCTGTGTGATCTATATGAAGCAGTATATAAACATCATTCTTTATTAAAGGAAGATTTTGATTTTTATTCAGGTCCACCTGAACCTCTCACGGATAAACCAAATATAATCTTGAGTGCTGGACAAATTACAATCATTTGGCGATCGCCACCTTATGACGGAGGACGTACCGTAATCGGATATACTGTGGAAGCAAAACAAGCCGGTAAAAACACGTGGATGATAATTGCCAAGTGTCATTCGCTGAGTTATACATTAGCGACAACTAAAAGGAATTCCGTGATTCCGGGTGAGAGTTATTATTTCCGTATCCGAGCCGAAAATATCCACGGACTCAGTGATTCTGGCATGGAGTCTGATTCCGTTAGAATTCCAGAATACAAAGAAATGATGCTTCAAGAAGAAGAAGAAGGTAATAATTTACTCTTAAATGCTTTTGAAATTATTTCCTTATAACTTCATTTCCTTATTATATTTTATTTCTCTCTACAAACAATAGAAAATATTCAAAATAATTAAAACGTTAGCTTAAAAGAAATATTAATTAAAAATTTTTAGTGTAGTGTAATAGATCAGAAAAATCTCTCTCCGAAATAAACTCATAATATTAGGAGAGAAGAAGGTAATATAGTATCCATTTTCATTTTCTAGAACAACTTTGTTTATAACTAATATTTTCTATTGAAACTAGAAAGATTACATTTGTCAAAGTGTTATTTGACAGATTCTAGACTCAAAGTGATGAAATATTTGTTACTTATGACGTGATTTATAAAAATGTAACGCATTACAATCGGTAGAAGAACGAAAATGGTGATAATATGGCAAGCCCAAAAATAATTTAAAAAAATTGGTTTAGTTTAAAAAACACAATATTTAGTTACAAAATTATATATTTTTAATAAAAACAAAACACAACGCGGCAAATACGAGTCAGGCGCGGACAACGGCGCGCAGTAAATAAAATTAAATGAGTTATAAATTTACATGAAATTTTATTAAACGTTTTGAATCATCCTTTAAGCCATCTTCAGCATAAATATACCAATGTGATACGAAAAAAAAACGATTGATGTTATATATTTCTTATTTTTTATCGTTTTAAATTTTCTTGATTTAGAATTTTCCTGCGTTCAAAAACGTTAGAGATATCATTAGAAATATCATTTTATCTTTGTTTAAACAACAAGCATAAAATGATATCTGTAATGTTTCTGAACATCGTCCTCTAGAGTAACAATCAGTTTATTAAAAAAATATTTTGATATGAAAATTTTTACTTAAAAACCATATTAAGAAAATTCCATGTTATTGTTTAATTTTGCATAACTCGAAATGTGTACAGCTAAATAAAAAGTTAAATAACAGAAAAACTTGAGTGTACATACATTTATGTGATAATACGTTCAAGTTTGAAAACAATAAAAAAATATGTGTAATTAAGAACACTAAAATACATCTTGAAAAAGTTTAAAAGTGCTCAAAAGTAAAAATACCTTATCAGCTATTGTGTACTGGCCATATTAGCGCCACAAAAAAAACGACAAGCTTTTAAACAAATAATTTTATAACTAATTGTTATAATTTGTCACTTTATAACGGAAATAATAAAGGTAGCTGTAATGTCCACAATACCATAATACCCCCTTCTCAATCTCTATTTTATGAGGTAACTGTCACGTGCCGGACAGTGTATTCGTCTGTCGCTCGGGAAGAGAAAAGAGAAAAACAGAAAAAGCACACGCTCTTTACATAAAAATTAAAAAAGTCTTTCTAGCGCCTCACTAATGCTCTTTCTTCGGAAAATAACTAATTCTTAGAATAAATTTCTAGGCGCAACTTATAAAAACATACTGTATAAACACTCCCCTCTCCACCTACAAAAGAAAGCTTTTAGTAAAACTTATATAGGAACCAGTGAATTTGAAGGTAGTTTCCTTTCTCGTAGCTCTCTTCGGTTCCTTTCTTCTTTTTTTTCGGTTGAATTGTCACTGCCCAGCGAAAAACTTAATTTTGAAACGATGTTGAAACGACCGTGGATACCGAAATTAGCTCGAGAGTGCTGGCAAGAATAAAAAAAAATCAACATTTGTTTGAATTTTGACTTATTTTCGAGTTGCCTTGAAAAATTTGACATGAATGATAAATATCTACTTCTGTTACTGTTTTGTTCAATTTTACTGCTGTAATTCTGTGTATATTCGTTTATACGTAAATCTCGATTCAAAATCAAATTGCTATCAATTTAACACTTTTAATTCAATGTTAAAATGATTTATCGATTTGAGGTCAACTTGACGAGTCATTAAACCTATTATTTTTAACTGAATTTCTTGCACAATTATTTTTTTTCATATTAAAAGAAAAAAAATACTCTTATATCATACAAAAAGTTTAGTCCTAGAATATGAAGAAAGAACAAATCCTAATATGGAAGTTAGAAGGTATGGAGAAGGAGAAATGATTGAAGTTACACGTTGATTCGACATTATTTAATGGGAAGAATTAAAAAATTTTCAACGAAAAAAAGTTAATAATAGTATCAATGTCAATTCGACGTTGCAATCATCAAAATTATACGATATAAAGTTATTTAATGTATAATACAGAAAATGTACTCGTATATCGAAATCGGAACTCTTGATCTTACAGAATTCACACTTACAATACTTTTTTCGATCGCATAAGACACAAGACAACGCAGGAAAATACAACACAACAGTCATAAATTGCACAAAATATATCGTGGCTAACAACAAACTCAGGACGCATTTCTCCGATTTTTCTCGGTGCATTCTTGGACGCTCGCGCCTACTCACACACCGTACATGATTGCACTCAATAAACCATCCCACACTCGGCCATTCTGCATGAATATTCAATCCCGAAAATTTTATTCTTTATCGTTAATTTATTATCTGACGAACTTGGCATCCAGGGTTTCATATTGTCACAAGAAAAAGAAGTTGTACATGGTCCTTTATTTCCGCCTTCTCATTGCACAAGATATCTGTCATTACGCAAAACTCGAGTTACTTTGTAAAGACCAAGGAACTTTGCTGCTAATTTTAAGCTTTTTAAAGTTTTTGCTGAATTTGTTTGATTGCTACTAAATCACCTTCTTTATAAACTTGCTGCAACTCTTTTTTTATTATGTAATCGCCGATTTTTTGTTGTATTTTTAACACATTTTCTGCCGCATGCTCACTTAATTCATCACGTTTTCCTTGAAATGCTTCTATGCTCAGTTTCAATTAATCTACGAATTTCTGGACTGTTTCGTAATCGAGCTTTAGTACCAAATAATAAATGAAATGGATCCGTACCAATACTTCTATATACAAGTAATGTACAGATACTACTGCGCACGCTCTAAATATCGATACCACTCGTTGCATTTGAGATCAGTTAATTTTGTTAACAATGGTATAAGTGTACGGTTTACGCGCTTGATTTGCCCATTTGGTCTTGGTCCTCCGGTTGTATTCAAAATGTGTTCAATGTCTTTGCTTGTACAATATTCTGATAAGTCTTTAGAGGTAAAGGCGGTGCCTCTATCAGAAATTATTTTACGCGGATTTCCAAAAATGGATGCCTGTTTACGGAGATTATCTAAGACTTTACTCGTATTTGTGGTTTTAGTTGCATAGAGCCATGCAAATTTAGAGAACGCATCTACTATAATCAAAATGTGCTTATAATTTTTTTTTCATGAAAAGAAGAGATCTAAATGATCCACGTAATATGTATCAAAAAGAACCTTCCCTTTCGCGATTGGATTTAAGAATCCCTTGTGTCTACCATGTTTTTTCTCCGCTAAAATACACGGGGCATAATTTTTTATTATTTTTTCAATTTTTACTTTTGCAAAAATTGTAGTTAATGAAGGACTGTTGAAATTTAAAATAATTAGTACTCGTGAATTAGGCTAATGAGAGTCAGCGCGGGTATATGTGCGCAAATGTTTATTTCTTAACGAATTACAATTTCAACGAACGTTTCGACTCGTTTTGAGACATCTTCAGCGCAATATATAAGCAAACAGTTGTAATTGTCATCAGTCAGCAGAAACGGGAGGCAGTCGCGTCACCAAATCCGCAGTGGCATCTTTTCCCGTGGCAGTATCGAAGGAAATGACACTTCTCTATGCAATGATTGTATGTTATTTAAATAGATAATTAATAATTATCTTAATTAGCTGTATTTGCGTGACTTACCCATTTCAACTGATGAGGACTACTAAAGCTTTGGATAAATTTTGTCTTATAAGAATAAATTCAATTGTCTTGTCAAAGTATACACTCGCAGAAGGAACGTGCTCACTGTCTTAAGTCAGAATGTATACTGACTGTGTAAATCTCGTTTTCTGATTCTAACATCTTGCTTCAACGCCACATGCAAAAACACGCAGCCGGGAATATACAAATTAAAATAAATACATAAATACAAACTGAGAGATAATATAAAACCAAATGAGTTGTTAAATAAATAACTAAGAATGAACAAACTTATTAGCGAGTCGAATATTACAATTAAAATATCACAAATTGTCATGTTAAGTAAAAAATAAATAAATAAATAGAAAATAGTCACTATTATAAATAAAATGAGTCCAAAAAAGAAGGAATATAGACAGGCGAATCCACTATTACAAATAACATGAAGAGGATTTATATTATATTAATAAGAAGATTATATTAATAAGAAGATTTATATTATATTATAAGAATTTATATTAATTCTGTTAGATTTTTAAGAGCATGCGTCAGGAACAACATAAACCCACCACATCTATATTTTATTGCGAATCGTAACCTCAATTCTTTTTACTCGGTCGTCACACAAATGGGATTGTTTAACTAATCAACTTATCGGGAGAGTTTTGAAAATCGAGCTGAATGATGCTTTTAGATCTGTTAACCATTTTCAACAACAAATTTTTCACCTCAGGAGACAGATCTTACGACACGTTCCGGTCAATATTTGTTATTCGTTTTTCAATAGACGGAAGGTGACGTTTCAGTCCCATCTAAAACAAGAACATGAAAAGTTGGATAGGAAATTAAAGTGGCTAACGCATAAGAATAACAAACGTTTATTAAAAAAAATTAAATTAATAAGTTATTATTATTTGTTCACTGACAAGGATACAGGTGATCGGAAATTTTCGGTACAAATAACCAACACATCCGCGCATTTGCAGGGAATGGAAGTTTCCGTGAATTCGGGAAATTTTATTGATAAAATGAATAGCTCCTCCCTCTCCAACATCAGAGATAAATAGTTGATTAATTTATCGTCCACCATCATTCCAAAGGAGGTACAAATTCTATTGCAACTCGGAGGAAATTTTTCCTTACCAGTGTACAACAGGAAAAATGCATTATTTGGACATATCAAAATTATCGAAAATAATCTATTCAAGTTAAGCTCAGATCAGTTCCTAAATATCAGAAATCTAGCTATACCACTTATTAACAATATTTTTTCTGTACCACAGCAAAACAACAAAATTATTAACACCTTTAATTACTTGACTAAAACTACAAAAAATTTTAATAATGGTAATCCGGATATAATTGTTACGAAAGCTGATAAAGGTAACATCACCGTAGTTTTTGATAGAGAAAGTTACAAAACAAAAATGCTACTAATGCTATAAGATCAAAATACTTACTCGAATGTTAAGAAAGATTTAATTAGCACATTGACAAAGAGCACTCAGAGATTGTTGACGAGGTGGAAGAAAAATAAATACATTACAGAGTCTGCTTATAAAAAAGCGTATTGCAGCGATGGCAATCTCCCGAGGGCATATGGACTTCCGAAGATTTACAAACCCGGAATGCCACTGAGAATAATAATTTCATCTATCGACAGCCCTTTATATGGTTTAGCCACGTTGTTAAACAAGATTATCTCAAAAAACATTCCGGAGGCCCCAAGCAAGATAAACAACAGTTTTGAATTAGTCTGAAAATTGAAGGGTAAATGTTTAAAGCAAGTCACAAATTAATTTCATTAAATGTTGTATCGCTATTTACAAATCTAATTATAGATTTAGCTTTAGAAGCTATCTCTAATAGGTGGGAATATTTCAGGGACACTTGTAGCATCACAAAGCAAGAATTTTTAATAGCGATACAACTTGTCCTTAATTCGACCTACTTTAGCTTTGGGAATAATTTCTACAAGCAAAAATTCGATACCCCATGAGATCTCCGTTATCACCCATGATTGCAGATCTCGTCATACAGGATCTGGAAGCCTGAGTCCTAGATAAAATTGGAGCATATCTACCCTTTTATTTTAGATATGCAAATAATATGGCGATGGCAGTTCCGGAGAATCTAATTGATCTCACATTGAAGACGTTTAACTCTTTTCACCTGACAATGCAGTTTACACTGGAAATAGGGGGTGATAAGATAGACTTCTTGGACATCACTATTATCAAGAAGGATTTCTTAATTTTTGACTGGTATCACAAGCCTACGTTCTTGGGAAGATACTTAAATTTTTTATCGTTTCACCCCTTGTCTCAAAAAAGAGGAACAATTATGGGAACAGAGCGTTTTTATTATTTGAACCCTAAATTCCACAGAAAGAATATTGAGCTTATTGTAAATGCACTTCTAATCAACAACTATTCTGCTGAATTTATTTTCGAGATAATAAACAGCCGCATTAAATCTTTAATCAATCAATAGACAATTAAACAGATAGACAATAACACAGATATTAACACAACAAATAATAGAGCTCTATGGTTTTTGCTACCATATATTCAATTTCCCATAATTTCAAGACTATCACAAACAAATTTAATGTAAAATTGGCTTTTTTCAGTCTTAATAAATTGAGCAGATTTATACAAAAAGATGTTCTCCCAAACAACTTGTAGAAAAATGTAGTGTACAAGATTATATGTAAAGACTGCGATGCGTCATACGTAGGGCAAACTGGCAGAAAATTAAAAACAAGGATCATTGAACATCGCAACCATATTAAGTGAAATACCAACAATCACTCTGTAATCACCGAACACAGACTTAATTGTAACCCCAAATTTGATTGGGAGAACATAAAAATCTTAGACAATGAGCGTTTTTTTAGGCAGGCGGTTATCCGAAATGTTACACATCCAACTACAAAATAACAACCTCAATTTGCAAACAGATACCGAATGTTTGCACCATGCGTATCTCTCACTACTGAGCAAATTGTAACAGAATTAATTCTGATTCATGTTATTTGTAATAGTAGACTCGCCTGTCTTTTTCTTTCTTGGACACATTTATTTTTCTTTCTTGGACTCATTTTATTTATAATAATCGACTCATTTTATTTATAATAATTGACGCCTTAAATTTTACTATTTTCTATTTATTCATTTATTTTTTATTTAACATGTAATATTTTAATTGTAATATTTGAATCGCCGATAAGTTTGTTCATTCTTAGTTATTTATTTAACGACTCATTTGGTTTTATATTATGTATCAGTTCGTATTTATGTATTTATTTTGATTTATGTATTCTCGATTGCGTGTTTCTGCGTGTGACGTTGAAGCAAGATGTTAGAATCAGAATAATTTATACAGTCAGTATACATTCTGACTTGAGACAGTGAGCACGTTCTTTTTGCGAGTGTATACTTTGACAAGAGAATTGAATTTATTCTTATAAGACAAAATTTATCCAAGGTTTTAGTAGTCCTCATCAGTTGAAATGGGTGAGTCACGCAAATACAGCTAATTAAAATAATTATTAATTATCTATTTAAAAAACATACAATAATTGCATAAAAAAGTGTCATGTCCTTCGACACTACCACGGGGAAAGACGCCACTGCCGATTTGGCAAACGGATGGTGAATGGAATCCCTAATAAATAACGCCTAAATTTTTTTAGTGCTTTTACTATCGCTAATACCTCTAATTCATAACTTGGATACCTCTGTTCCGCTGGTGTCGTTTTATGACTGTTGTAATAAACAGGATGCAATGCATTATCGACTTCGTCTCTTTGCAATAGTATCGCGCCGAATCCATGTATAGACGCATTTGTGTGCAATTCTGTCTCACTACTTATCTTACATAACTTTAATACAGGCTTTGTATACAATATTTCTTTTAAGTGAAGGAACGCTTGCCTCTCCTTTCTTCGAAATTAAATTTAGTGTTCGTTTTCAAAAGATCACTTAATGGTCGCGAGTGAATATAGCGGTATAAATTTATGGAAATATCCACTGAGATCCAAAAAATTTTGTATTCGCTACTCGTGAACTCAGAAAAATGTTTAACCGCCTCAATTTTATGCTCATTGGGAGTAATTTTATGCACATATCCGTTCTCAATGACATGTCCGAGAAATTTGCGCTTTTTTAAAAAGCTACACTTTCGTCAGTTAATTATTAAACTAGCCTTGCTCACAACTTGCAAAACATTTTCTAAATTTTGTACTCCACTCTTGTAATCAACCGTCGGCACAATTAAATCATCTAAATATGTTAATACAATTTTTTCTTGAATGAGAAATTTAAATACAACGTTAATAAATCTTTGAAAAATAGCCGGAGAATTACACAATCAGAAAGAAACACGAAAAATGTATAGTGCCTTTTAGGAGTGATAAAAGCAGTACTTGCGACTCTACTCATCGATTCTGACATTAAAAAACCCGTTTGTCAAATCAAGAGTATTGTAAAGATTTGCTCCTTGCAACGCGTCAATTTGATCATCTATTAATGGCAACGGATATCTATCTTTTTGTTTAGCTGTCAATAGTCTACGCACAGTCTTGTGAAGTTTTTCTTTTTTACTAATACAATCGGACTCACGTAATCCGATAGCGATGGCTAAATTACACGCACTCACTTGCTCATTTGCTTTGTAACTGTCCCCCCCCCCTTCTCTCTCTCTCTCTCTCTCTCTCTCTCTCTCTCTCTCTCTCTCTCTCTCTCTCTCTCTCTTTCTCAAGCATCGCTAGACGTCTCGGTTGATAGACAGGTCCGTCATCTTTTAGTGTTATTGATATTTTTAAATCTATTTCTCGCGTCTTATTCGGTTTATAATTACGCACAAATTTTGCAAGTTTTTCTATGCTTCGATTCCGGGACGTGGGATAAATCAATATCATCATCGACATCTAGATCAATCTTCAAGATCTTTGGCAAATCATCGACACGCTCTGTCTCCGGTAATGGATTAATAACGATTTTTCCCGATTTTATTGTTAACTCTACTGAATTCAAAAAGTCGGTACCGACAAGCAAATCTTGATTTAACAACGTATCTTACACGATGCGCACAAGGATGGGATATTTGTGATCGTCTATTATTATTTTTGTGTTGAACCCTATTGTTGAATTTCCAGTCGCGCCCATGCCACGAAATCGAATCTCTTTTAACTTTAATTTCAGACAACCTAATCGAACATACGCACTAGCACGCAATAAACAAATGTCGCTTGCCGTATCTATGAGAGCAGTTAAGGGAATGCTAAAGCCGTCCTTTTTAGCAACTAAAAGCGATAATTTTCTGGCAAGCCGTTTTTTCTAATTGCATTTACAGATTTACAAATCCTTTTTCACAATTAAAGTATAAATAACAACGGACGCTAGAATTTTATAAGAAAAAAAAAAATTATAAAATTACAGTTTTGTTGTTGGCTTCTGGCGTTGACTTGTAGAAAATCTTCTTTGTATAAAATTTTCACACTTTACACGTATAAAACAAGTAGCGTCCGTTATAAAGTGGACATTAAAGAATAATATTGTGCTGTTAGAATTGAGCCTAGGTGCTTAATATAGAAGATTAACTTTCCAGAAAATTTTGTGTATACTTTGTATGTATTCTTGCGTGCGATATCGGTGGGAAAAGTCAAAAGAGCAGTAGATTAGTTCCTGGATGTTGCGATAGATGTCGTTATTTTAATCCTCTCTCTCTCTCTCTCTCTCTCTCTCTCTCTCTCTCTCTCTCTCTCTCTCTCTCATACATATACATACACACACATGCACGCACGTACGCACGCACACGCGCGCGCGCGCGCGTGTGTGTGTGTGTGTGTAACGTACAACGATAAATGTTTGTCACTTGTAGACTTTCAACAAAAGGAGAATAAGTTAAAAGGTTAGTGCCTTTCATTATGTTATATATTGAAGAAATTCGTGGATCATTAATTTTTTAGAGTTCTAGCTTTATTTTCAAAGAATCCTAATGATATAAACAATTTATTTATTTTTAAAAAAATGTTATCTTTGAAAAAAGCCCAATTTTGTAGTACATGCATTAGATGCTGACAGACTTTTGACAGTTCTGATAGTTCTGTGATAATTATCAAGTAGTTCTAAAGATATCCTAATACTTTCAAAAAAATTCTGATGATATAAACTTTTTTCTTTTTTTAAATTGTTATCTCTCAAAAGAGCCTAATTTTTGAGTGTAAGGCTGAGACGTTGGCCTATATACACGAAAATTCAGTGTTTTTGAATTATAACTATTTTTTAAAAGTAAACAAAAATTATTATTATCAGAACTCTTTGGAAAGTATTAAGATGCATTCAAAATTACTTGAAAAATATCACAAAACTCAAAACTTTAAAAAATCAGCCAGTGTCATATTCTTGTAGATTGGTTTTTCTTGGACGGAAGAAATTTTTTAATAAATAATTGATAATGTTCACCATCGGAATTCTTTGAAAGAATAAATGCTTTCAGAACTATGTGAGAATTATTTTTATTGTTGTGTGTAATTTTTAATTATAATGCACCGAACTCTCAAAATCTGAAAATCTCTTATTATGTTTCCACCCTGATAGCACAAAAAGATTTCTGCAACGTTGCAGGAACATTACATTGAAATCTTGAAACTATTTCAGTAACATTACGTAATGTCTCTGAGACGTCTCTGCAAGATTGCAGAAATGTCAAAATGTCCGCTTCGGTTACATTTGCAACATTGCAGAAATGTTACAAGAAACATTTCTGAAATATTACATAATGTTTCTTGCAAGATTTCTGCAATGTTACAAATTGGTTATGGAATGTCTCGGTAAGGTTGCTGCAATGTCTTTGGTTTCATTTCTAATATTACAGGTACGGAAAAAATAAATTAAGAAAATAGATATTAAATAATAATGATTTTATTTTTTATATTGATATATATATTAATAATGAAATTATAAAATATTTATAATATAATATATATAATAATAAAATAGTACAATATATAAATACTTTTTTCTCACGTAAATATCATTAACATGTGAATAATTATTCTATGAAATTAATGTGATAGTAAATAATATTGACAGTAGTAAATAAAAAGGAAAGATAAATGAAGTTAGTAAAAGAAAATAATTAAATAAAGTAAATAAAATAAAAAAGAAGCTTTAGAATTGTGGTTTCTTTTATGTACGTTATGTACGTTATCAAAATGTAATATTATCGTAACTTCCTTATATATTATCAATTATTTGTAGAATTAATTCTACAAATAATTGATAATATATAAGGAAGTTAAGATACTATTCTATTTTCGTTAATAAAAATGGACTTGTAACTGTGCCTTGCAATATTTTACAACTACGCTATTGCAATGGTCGCATATTGCTTACCTCATTTATAATTAAAAAGAAATATATATAAAATATGTATATAAGTTAAATATATTATTTGTCGTCATTTGCCGTCTTATTCTGATATTTACTAAAAATGAAATAATAAAATATATTAAAATTATTGATAGCATATAAATATAATACATATATATATATATATTTATATATATATATTTATATATATAATTTATTATTTGTTCAAAAGACTTGATAGTAAAAAATTGAAGCAAATGAGAAAAATACAAAGTTGAATAACTTTGTATTTCTAAAATGAAATAATTAAAGATTCAGTATTTAATTTTCTCATATATTCACTTTACTTCTAGATCGAACATCGGCCTTTAAAAATATATATAAATGTATTATAATTATATAGTAAATGTTATCATTTTTTTTCCATATATAAGTCGACTCCGCTTTCGACGAAAGATGGTGATGAAAGATGTTGAACCAATTAAAATTTAAACACTATCATATAAAAATATATATAGTATTTATATAATGTGTTTTATATGAATATGTTATTAAGTATTATAAAAGTTTCATTGTTACTTAAGTAACATTTAAAAATGCAATGTAAAATAAACGGTTCATTATTTCATTGATCAAAAAGCACGATCGACTAAAAAAAAATTAAATTATTAAGTCAACTTTGACGTTGATATATATTTTAGTTTTATATTTGGTTGAATGTGTATATATATATATATATTTTTTAAAGGCCGATTTTTTGTGTATAAACTTCGTTTTTATATTAAGTTATTAATAAATCCAATTATACAGCAAATTTGTAGAAAATTAACATTATATTGTTCAATATCTTTCAAAAATTTATTAATTTAATCCAATTTCTAAAAACTTACGTTTTCTTTGGTTCGAGGCTGCGTTCATATCTTAATGTGGCTTGTACGAGCCATTTAGATATGTTTTGTATCATGTCTTTGTCAGTTACTTTATCGTCCGTAATAAGCACAGCTCCTATTAACATATTTATTAATCATATTTATATTTTTAATATTGTATTAATAAACTCTCTCTCTCTAAAAATAATTTAATATCTCGAAACTTACGCATAATACATTTCGAAAGCAGCAGATCCTTAAATCCCATTTTCTTTAATTTTCCAGCTGTATTGTATTGCTAACTCATTTGCGATTGATCTTTTTAAAATGTTTATAATCAATTCGTGACTGTCACGTCCTCCGATTCTATTAAATGAAATTGCCTAGAAAAATTATAATTTATTACTTCTCAGTTTGAAAAATTTTACCAGAATCATTGATGCTGGGTGTACATTTAAAGAAATATGTTGGAAAAATATTTACCATTTGTTCGAAAAAATCTTGATTTTCGAGGTCCTTCTCCATGTTTTGTAATTCCTCGTTAGTTTTTAAGGGTAGAGTTACAAGTTCTTGCAAAACTGATATTTCTTTATTCTTTTGGGTAATATTTTGATTTTCTTCTACTTTGCAGAGACGATCATCTATTGAATTTAATTTTGCCAATGTTTGGTTTAATCGTCTCAATATTTCAGGCTGAATATCTAGAAAAAGTAGAAATATTTTTGAATACATACATAATAATTGCTATCGTACTATAAAAAATAAGTAATTTTGTTAGTGTTAATATAATATATGAAATATATAATTTTGTATAGTATTAACTTTTGCCTGGAGTGCCTACTAAAGTGGATGAGGACTCTTTGTTCATATTTTTTTTACAAAAGAGTTCTTCACTTCGTAGATCTTCGTTTTGTATTACTTTTATGTTTGTAGTGTCTCGAGTGGCTAACAAAGTAGATGAGGACTCTTTGTTCATATTTTTTTTAGAAAAAAGTTCTTCGCTTTGCAGATCTTTGTTTTGTGTTACTTTTGTGTTTGTTGGTTCATTAGCAATAAATGATTTCAGCAACGGAGGCGGTGGTGTTGCAAATGTTCTTATTTTCTCAGTCACTTCTTTTTCAGGAACAGTGTTATTGTTTTGATCGCTGTCATCAGAACCTGATGAAGGATATACAAAATTATCATTTTTAAATGTCTTTTTTTTGCGTGCTGTACGTTTGTGACGTGAAATGTCGATGTCGGAAGTATCCAAGTCGGAATATTCTTGGGCAAGTTTTACTTTTTCAATTCCTGACTCATATGTACCTGCAAAAATTAATTGAGAATACAATCTATAAAATCGCAACATTTTATTATATTAATAAATGTTATTTATTGACGTAAATTAAAGTTGTCGCAAAATAAATTTACTCACTTGACGTTCCAAAAATGCGCAGAATTTTATGAGTAGTCCAGGTGCAATCAGGACTAGTTTTTGCGATAATTGTTTTCCGAATTTTCTGTTCGCTCATATAAGGCGGCCAGTGACACATTGTATTATCATTAAAAATCCACGATGAAGGCACCAATTGGAGTCCGTCATCAAAAAGTGCAATTGTAAATTCCGACATTTTTGATAAATATCCTATAAATATCCTAAAAACTAATTAAAATAAATGAATACATTTTTCTATACAAAACGTATTACGTAATTGATTTCGGATTTTCTTGTCGGAATTTTGCTACAGCAATTTAATATGAGCAACTAAAAAAAATTAATTTAACATTAATTTAAATTATCTTGTATAATAATAATAGTAAATAAAAGGAAAAGATAAATAAAGTTAATGAAAGTAAATAAGTAAATAAAAAAAGGAAATAAAATAAAAAAGAAGCTTTAGAATTGTCGTTTTTTAATGTATGTAATGAAACTATAATTTTATCGTAATTTTCGTATATATTATTAATTATCAAGTATTTGTAGAATTAATTGAAATCCATTATATTTTAAATATTATATTAGATGTTATCCTAGCTACATTATTTAACAATTTACTATGAGCATATTTTATATTAAAGAAATGTAAAGTCAGATTTTTTAAAAATTAATAAAATAAATTTTACGTGTGTATGATAGGAAACACAATACTTAAATTATTTTTATAAGGCATTTTCCACATTTTAGCTTGAATTTTTTCGCATGGCCATACACGTATGCGATTCTCTTCAGTCACAATTTGTATATTAAATGTACTTGATTCGCAAGGTACCAAGCACAGATTTTTAATACGTTTTAATTTTTTACCAATAATTAATTTTTTAGAATCTTCAGATTTTACAAAATTTAAAACTAAAATTACATTTCCATTTTCTAAAAGTATACAATTATTTTGTTGATTAGCGCAGTGAATTGAGTATGAATTAGTCTGAAGTATTTTGAATTGAGAAACAACATTATATCCGTCTGTGAGAGGTCCGGCTTTGTGAGATTTTTTGAAACTCATGTTATTATAACAGTTAATGGAATTTAAGGTCTTAAAACCCAACATTTCTATTTCGGCGTACCGTTTTACTAATTGCTGAAGAGGTTTATCTGGTTTACGAATCAGTGTTTTAATATATGTCATGTGATTTTCAAACGGAAATGCACTAAACTCATTTACAGAACCGTGCTTTTTAACGTCTGTACAAATATGTAACAAATTGTGAATATTATGAGAAACGTATTACTCACCATAAATTTGAGTAAATGAATTAACAAAATATTCTAATAAACTTTGCGCATAGTCTACATTAACAATATGTTTTGAAAGAATTGGGCTTGTAAGAATAGTCATTGCAACATGTAAACTTAAAAAATTTAAATAAATTTCTTTTCTTAAAATATTTTTTAGTACGACCGGACCAGTATATAAAAGGAATTGGCGAAATCTTCCATAGTCTAAAATCTTTCAAAGATCTCGGTCTTCGATGATACTCAGAAGGCACTATGTTTCGTAAATTAATTAATGCGTCTGATATCATTTGTTTCATATAATTCGAAAGTTTCACTGAATTTGGTCCAATATGCCAAAGTAAAATTAGTTTTTTGACAACTCCTAAACACACTAAATGCATATAATCCAGCGGTACGTCTGTTACAGGTTTAAAATTAGGAATTCTGTTTAATATTGTTTCTCCTATCTGATGATCATACTTATAATTTCTAAAATCTTCGTCAGTTCTTAAAGCAAAATTTTCTGTAGGAAAACATACTCGTCCGTTAATGTACTTTCCTTGAATAGTGCACTTCGTACAACTATTATATCCATTATGGTTTTTAATATTTAAAATAAAAGACTTAGCTGGGGTGTCACATATTAACCCATGGATCTTAATTTCAACTCTTTGTCCGTCATCATTAATTAATGGATTATTTATTACTAAAATTGCTTCATCGACAAATTGTTGCAAGAAGAGATTATTATTTGCAGGTTTTGCTTCGCCATAGTATGCCCCAACAATATATACCGATTTCGTAACAGAATTCGAACATAATATAGGCCACAAAGAAGCATTACCAGATTTCGTAATCGGCATAATTGTATTATAAATTATACATACACTTTTCCGAGAAGTTTTCCTAGCACGCGTCAAATGGAAAATGCTGTATATGTTCGCTACTAATACCAATAGATTTATAATAAATTTGGTTTCAATAAATCTCAACTTTTTGTTCTCCTTTGAATCGACTCTCTGTATAGAACAATAAAGACCTGGAACGATATAACATAAGTTGTTACTTTAAAAAAAATTGTAACAATAAAAATCCAGAGTAATGACAAATTGAAAAAATGAGAAAAATAAATACGTTTATACTTCAATTATTTAGTTTAATTAATTTTAGAATAAATCGTTCAATTTTTAAATAAATAGAAAATTTTGTCCAACTTCAAAAATTTGTATATAAAAAAATTATAGTTCTGCATATTTTCATATTGAACAGGTTACTTCTAAATAAAAATATACGTGATGTCTTTGAACTCATTGTCAATGCAGTGCCAAAATAATAAAAAGCGTTAAACAACACTTGCTTCAAATCATGTTTTTTTTGCGAAATGTCATTTATGAAATGGGTAAAACTGATAAAAGACAATGTAAACGACATTTTCTCTATCTTTTCTATAAATGTGTAATATGGAAGACAGAGAAATATGTGTTCACATCATTTTATCGCAGTCAGTGTATGAGTCAATGCATTAACAAAATACTTAATCTATTCTGCGTATTCTTATGAGAATCCTTCCTCGTGGTAACTCACAATTTATTTAGTCTTAATTCATATAATACTGATGCAACAATAATCGTCAGTCGCCACGCGGCACGATCGTCCTCAAGAGATATTTATTAAAAAGAACAGCGATCGAACGATCGTCCTCGATCCTGCCGTACGCCACATTCGCCATCTGTTGGCGACTTGGACCGCTCGCTGTTACTAAGGGGAACCCCTTGTGAGACACTATACTGAGGGCGCGCGATTTAATTTTAAATTGTTGCTTATAATATTATTTCTATAATATGAAAGTTACTTAAACATTTGGAAAGCTTGAAATTGAGAGCTCGAGACCACCATCTGACTTTATAATGAGGAATTTATATGGTATAGTGAATATTTTTATATGATAAAAGTTGTAGAATTCTTTCTAATGAGAGAGAATATATAATGATGTACGATATATTAAAATAATTTTACAAATTATACAAGTTATGTCAGTGTAAAGTTTTAAAAGCAAATACTTCCTTTTTAGTTTCGACCGCACTTTAGCGATTGATGTGTAACATGTTGGCATCTGATTTTAAAATGAGAGTCGGAAGTTAGCCACACTGCAGGGCCGAAATTGAAAAAATTGTATTCGCTTGCAAAACTTTAAACCAACATAACTTGTATAATTGGTAAAATAATTTTGTTATACTGTACATTATTATACTTATTAGAAATAACGGTACCATTTTTATCATATAAAAATATTTATTTTACCATGCAAAAGTTTATGCATATCTCTCCATTCTTTAATATAGATAATTTTTTTAAGTGATCATTGTAGTACTCACAATAGAGTTCAGGAGAAAATAAACTGAAGAAAAATGAGCTGAAGCTATCCGACAAAGAATTGCGCACTCCGTGTTTAGCAATTTTTACCTTCAAAATATCCAAAATTCCATAAATTTGTTGGTTTCACATTCCACATGTCGTACTAGAAAATGTACAAAAAGAATTTTACATGTTCCAGATGTAAATAATTCCTAACAATTAATAGATAATTGAAAAATATTTATCTTAGATACATACACCTTTACTAACTGGACTGCCTTTATATGACTCATAAGGACCTTTCTCGGTAATTATTTCGCAACTTGTTTCTAAAGCGCCATAATAAAGTCTCAAAAATTTGGACGTTGAGTTCGTTTATAGCTTTGTGCTCAGATTCTGATGGTTTGATGTGCGATTACAATGATCTTTAAAAACTATATATGGCACTCCTGTTTTGAATTGTATTTGAATAATGAAAAGCCTCATCAACTCTCTGGCTTTAATTTGTCTTCGAGACGTACAATACAGATGAGAGAACCTGTTTTTTTTTTCATATCTAAATATGACAGAGAAATATATTCTTTTCATAAATTATATAAGCTCCAGTAGTGTAATTTTCAATAATATTTGAAATACATATCAATTACCTGGTATACAAAGCTTCAAATTCATTACCCCAAGCTTCAATTAATTCAGGACACTCATACAGACACATTAGATTAGATACATAATCATAAACGCATAACATATGCTTTTGCTCTCAAAACTGCTCCTCGCCTATAAAATAATTGTTTAAAATATATTTTTCTGTGTATTTAAGAATCGTGCAAAAGGAAATAATAATAAAAGATAACATTGAAACAATGTCTCACCACTAAGAAGGATCTTCTTTCGCCAATCCTATATCCACCTTTTTTTTATGACCGTGTACCAGTAAGCGTGATTCTTTTGTATCCAAAAAGACTTTGTCTTGCCTTATTTCGAATGGTTGCACACACACACTTAACACTTAATCCCGCCGCACGTCAAAACGCAGATAAAATATATTTGTTCAACGCAGTTCAACGTTTACAAGGTTATAGGTTATAGGCATCGATCACGCGCGCGGTAGATCGCAGCGCAGTACGGCTTGATTTTGCAATAATATATGATATGCGCGCGCATTTATCAGTTGAGACATTTCAGAAATCTCTTTGAAAGTTACATTTGCAATGTTGCAAAATATTACATTGCAAAAACCTTCAAATGTAAGGTTTTAATCAAGATGCTTGTAGAAATATCCCAATTATGATATTTCAAAAAAAATGGTCTCAGAGACATTACAAATGTAATGATATACAATTGAGACATTGAAACATCCCTGCAACATAACTGAAACTTTATGTGCTATCAGGGCACGGATATATCTTTCTTAGATGTTAAAAATATTTTGTTTGACAATTAATAATATTAATATTTATAACTCTTTAAAGAATAATTAAATACATTTAATACATGAGATACATTTTCTAATGCATATTAGCATTTGGGAAAACCATTCTGCATCTTACTTTTGTTTACATGAAAACAATAAAAATAATTAAAAATTTTAAAAACCATGGTTATCGCCAGAAATCTTTCTATAACTAATATAGAACTATAGATCTTTCAAAACTAAGCAAAAATTATGGCAGAAACTTTCGCAGGACTAAGACTGAGGTTGCGTGAACCTAGCATCTCATTTTGTCCTTATATTATACACTACTCAAAAGAAAATAGGGAACACTTTCCAGACACCAAAAATTAGGCTATTTTCAAATAACTGTAACTCGGTGAAAAATCATCGTAGATAAAAAATAAAAAAAGCATTTTGAAGCTTGAAGATCCAACGCTCTATCAGCAGATTTTCAAAATTCTTTTAATTTCCTTGTCTTATGCAGTAAAAAAGCACACCCTGTTTTGTTCCTTAAAATTTCGTATTTTTGACACTTTGCAGCTCGACCAACAAATTTTTTTCGAACAATTCAAGTAAAGCTTCATAAACTACAACATTTTGCCTACAAAACGCTTTTTTTAAAATTTCTCTACGATTTTTTTTGACCGAGTTACGCTACTTTGAAGCTAAACCCGCATTTTTTACAAATGATATCCGTACTCCGTGAAAAATCATCGTAGACAAAAAATCAAAAAACCATTTTAAAGCTCGAAGTTCCAGCTTTAACATGCTGTTAATGGTTTTCAAAAATTTTTTCAATTTCTTAGTACTATGCCCCAAAAAAGATACACTGTTTTTTCCTTAAAATAACGTATTTTTAACAGCCTGTAGCTCAATAAAAAAATTTTTCTCGACAAATCCAATGCAAGTGCCATAAAGTATGACATTTTCTCTACAAAATGCTTTTTTTAAAGTTTTCTCTACGATTTTTTTTGACCGAGTTACAAGACTTTGAAGATATACATTTTTTACAGTACATTTTTCCGAAAAATGACGTCTACCGCCGACATTAGCATTAACCAATGTGCACCACGTGGAGGTTGTCGGTCGGATTTTTGCACATCGTGTGTGTGTGAGTGTGTGTGTGTGTGTGTGTGTGTGTGTGTGTGTGTGTGTGTGTGTGTGTGTGTGTGTGTATGTATGTATCACAGCAGAGATAAGGACCCCGCAGTTCGTCACTTCTGCAGTATGTAATGACTCCAAACCCTCTCTGCTGTGTGTGTATGCGCTCGCGCGCATGAGAGTTCAATAGTGTGTATTTCCTCCTCTCTGATCAATTACTGCTTGCAAGCGTTCTCACATATTTATACATCTTGCAATACGATCTTGCGGAATGTTGTGCCAAATTTCCGTTAAAATTTCTCCCAATTCTTCTAAATTTCGCGGGTGTTCCTCGCGACGCCTTAATCGTCGTTCCATTTCATCCCAAATGTGCTCGATTGGATTTAAGTCCGGGCTATTGGCGGGATGATTTAACAGTCTAATTGCGTGTCGTTGAAAAAAACGTCGCGTTATATTCGCCGTATGAGGTCGAGCGTTGTCCTGCATAAAAATAAAGTTCCGACAGGTTCGATTTAATAGCAAAACGTGTGGTCGTAGAATATCGTTGATATAACGAACACCCGTCATTGCCGGAGGTGGCAGGATCACTAGATCACTTCGTCTTGTAAGTGATATACACCCCCACACCATCACGGAACCGCCGTTGTAGGATCGTATTGGCATAACGCAACGTCGATCATAGCGTTCATTTCGTCGATGCCAAGTACGTATACGAGCATCATTGCCATAAAGGCAAAAACATGATTCGTCGGAGAAATATACATTTCTCCAATCCTGTGAACTGTAAACATATAGTCGTCTTAGTCTAAAAAAATCTCTTTTTAGACAAAGATGACCATATGTAAACATTGCATGCTCAATACAATAAAATTTTGTTTAGTACGCCGGCGATTCTCGCAGTGTGATAAGCGACACGGAATTTTCAAAATGCCGCGTAGACATTTATCGGCCGTAGAAGTTGCACGCATAATTGCGCTTTTGCAACAAGGTTTTAGTATGCGTTATGTGGCGCAAGATATTGGTGCATCTGTGTCCGTAGTGAGTAGAGCTTGGTTACGATATCAAGACACGGGAAATTACACGAGACGTGAAGGTAGTGGTCGTTCTCGATTAACGACAAATAGACAAGATCGAGCCATTGTTCGTTATGCATTAGAAAGACGAATAATTACCGCAAGAAACATTCGTAATGACATTCATTTGCGCCATGTGTGCGAACAAACAATTCGCAACCGTTTGAGAGAAGCCGGTCTTCGTTCTCGTGTTCGTGCACAAGTACCAAGACTCACACTCGTACATCGCCAAGTACGTTATCAATTTGCGCGCGATCACATAAATTGGACCGCTAGGGATTGGAGAAATGTATATTTCTCCGACGAATCACGTTTTTGCCTTTATGGCAATGATGCTCGTATACGTACTTGGCGTCGACGAAATGAACGCTATGATCGACGTTGCGTTATGCCAATACGATCCTACAACGGCGGTTCCGTGATGGTGTGGGGGTGTATATCACTTACAAGACGAAGTGATCTAGTGATCCTGCCACCTCCGGCAATGACGGGTGTTCGTTATATCAACGATATTCTACGACCACACGTTTTGCTATTAAATCGAACCTGTCGGAACTTTATTTTTATGCAGGACAACGCTCGACCTCATACGGCGAATATAACGCGACGTTTTTTTCAACGACACGCAATTAGACTGTTAAATCATCCCGCCAATAGCCCGGACTTAAATCCAATCGAGCACATTTGGGATGAAATGGAACGACGATTAAGGCGTCGCGAGGAACACCCGCGAAATTTAGAAGAATTGGGAGAAATTTTAACGGAAATTTGGCACAACATTCCGCAAGATCGTATTGCAAGATGTATAAATATGCGAGAACGCTTGCAAGCAGTAATTGATCAGAGAGGAGGAAATACACACTATTGAACTCTCATGCGCGCGAGCGCATACACACACAGCAGAGAGGGTTTGGAGTCATTAAATACTGCAGAAGTGTCGAACTGCGGGGTCCTTATCTCTGCTGTGATACATACATACACACACACACACACACACACACACACACACACACACACACACACACACACCACTCACACACACGATGTGCAAAAATCCGACCGACAACCTCCACGTGGTGCACATTGGATAATGCTAATGTCGGCGGTAGACGTCATTTTTCGGAAAAATGTACTGTAAAAAATGTATATCTTCAAAGTCTTGTAACTCGGTCAAAAAAAATCGTAGAGAAAACTTTAAAAAAAGCATTTTGTAGAGAAAATGTCATACTTTATGGCACTTGCATTGGATTTGTCGAGAAAAATTTTTTTATTGAGCTACAGGCTGTTAAAAATACGTTATTTTAAGGAAAAAACAGTGTATCTTTTTTGGGGCATAGTACTAAGAAATTGAGAAAATTTTTGAAAACCATTAACAGCATGTTAAAGCTGGAACTTCGAGCTTTAAAATGGTTTTTTGATTTTTTGTCTACGATGATTTTTCACGGAGTACGGATATCATTTGTAAAAAATGCAGGTTTAGCTTCAAAGTAGCGTAACTCGGTCAAAAAAAATCGTAGAGAAATTTTAAAAAAAGCATTTTGTAGGCAAAATTTTGTAGTTTATGAAGCTTTACTTGAATTGTTCGAAAAAAATTTGTTGGTCGAGCTGCAAAGTGTCAAAAATACGAAATTTTAAGGAACAAAACAGGGTGTGCTTTTTTGCTGCATAAGACAAGGAAGTTAAAAGAATTTTGAAAATCTGCTGATAGAGCGTTAAAGTTGGATCTTCAAGCTTCAAAATGCTTTTTTTATTTTTTATCTACGATGATTTTTCACCGAGTTACAGTCATTTGAAAATAGCCTAATTTTTGGTGTCTGGAAAGTGTTCCCTATTTTCTTTTGAGTAGTGTATAATTATGTTTTTTTTCTTTAATGACCCGAACTATTTGTTTATACTATTAGGAATTATAAAACTATTAAAAATAAAGGCAGAACTCTCAAAAATTATTGATCTACGAATTTTCTACGAAATACTACGCTTCACATGCTTCCGTCATTGATTTCTTCTCCATCGAAAAAGAAGTGTTGCAACTTTTTAGCTCCTAACTGTACATGTCTCTTAGTAGCGCGGAGAAAATCGGGAAGTGGGAAAAAAAGTAGTGGAGCGCACTACGATAATGAGTACTTCTCGCTTGACGCGATCGAGAGAAAAAGCATGATACGAGGTGATCATGATGGAAGGATTACATGGTGTGTGCAGTTTGCAAGCATCTCTCTCCAATTTTTGCCCTCTCACTCATTTTCTGAACGTGAAACCCGCAGGTGTATCAATTCCATAAAGTTGTTACAACTGAATGTGGTTGTCTTCGTTGCACCCACGTCATTTAATATTCTATCGGTCTCTTTTTATCGTATACGTGCGTGAATATTTGTACTTATCGTATAATTATACGATTGCACTTATCGTATAATTATAATAAAATGTACATTGGATTTGACATAAATAACGTAGGGAAGATGTCGATAATTTTGAAAAAAAAATGTTAAGACCTATCTCCACTGCTAAAACTAGGTGCGACTTTTTGGGCTAAGAACTGTGTCATCAATTAGCTTGTCGCTTTTTCGTAAAAGCTAAACGTTGATTGGTTACAAACTTTTTGATCTGAGAACTCGGACCGATTTCTAGCATCGCGGGCTTTTATAAATAAACTTTTGTAATCAAAAAATATCGTAATATTATTCCAATTTCTAAGAACTGGTTTCAAAATCTCCTGTTTGTGACCAGTTCAGTACCAACCGTTTGATTATTTCTGGTCAATTTTATTTAACGACAACTACGATATGTAAGATAATAATAAAGTATATAAACGTAAGATAATATTAAAAGAAAAAAACTAATATAATAAAAGATAATAATAAACAACTTTTATTTTATATAAAAAGAACTCTAATATATTTAAACCAATGGTTTTGCGCTTATGTTATAAATCATAATATAATCATAAGAATTTGCATTATATTATAATAAATTAATGTTAACGTTACGGCTGAAGAAGGTCAGGTAAAATCGCAACGTACCGTACTCGCAATCTTGTTGGATTTTAATAAATTAATTAAATTAATAACCGTCTTGCTCGTTTACGGCCTCTAATATATTTTCATGTAACAGTCAAAATAAATAATAAATATCTTACGTAAATCAATGCGTGTCCATAATACAAAAAGTGATTACACCTATTAAAGGAAATACCGTATATATGATTTATTTACAATTTATGTTGTTTTTTTTGCAAACTTAATTTTTTTCATTTCTTACTTTCATCTTTTTGAACATATTTTTTATTTATTTCCCTACTCGTATATAAGTACAAGTTCGTATCAAACATTAATTGTAATATTTTATCAAGAATGCATTGATAGTATTAGATATTTTCTTTAACAAGTAAAATTACCTTTTGTATTACATAATTTTCTTGAGAAAAGTAGTCACCATGAAAATTTATAAAGCATTTTTCAACAATTTTACTAATATGAATTAATTCATCAGAAGGATACATTAGGTACCCTTTAGAGACATAATGATATGTATCAGGTACCAGAGAAAAGGACACAACAAACATATAGCAGGGTGTGACAAAGATGCAATCATAACAGTTGTAACAACCTAATATTATCAAACATTTAGTTTTTCCTAGTTGGCCAACCTCGCGTAGCTCGACGCGAAAAAGGGGCGTGGTTTCCGAGTTTTGCACACACCAAGTAATCCTTCCATCATGCGAAGTGATACTGAAAGCAACTGCCCCGTGTCCTTCGGCATTATGCGATTGAGATATCACAATATTTGGTCGCGCGCCGTTATAATTTTAGCATAAAAGAAATTTACAAAGAACGTCAATTTTGATTGATAAAATAAGTATCAACGGCTTCTATTAGACGGTATTGGTGTAGAGCGTCAATTTTAATTAATAAAATAAATACCAAAGGCGTCTATTTCGACGGTACTGGTATAAGCGGCAAATTTTAATTGATAAAATAAGTACCAACGACGTCTATTAGATGATAATGGTATAGAGCGTCAATTTTAATTGATAAAATAAATACCAACGGCATCTATTCGACGGTACTGGTATAGAGCGTCAATTTTGATTGATAACATAAACACCAAAGGCGTCTACTCGACGGTACTAGTGAAATAAATACTAAGGGCGTTATTGGCACCCTCACTGCGCAGCCTGCTCCTAACTAAGCAACCGCTTGGCGGTTGCCGCACGTGGTGGATAGAGAAAGTACGCGCTTGTTCGCCAAATACTAATTTTACTAATTTTTATCTTGATAACTATGGCGAATTTTGAAAAATGATAAAGGACTTTTTTTTCTGTATCTAAATATAGAGGGTGTCAGGTAAAGTTCAGTTATGCTCTCGTGGGTTGATATAGCAAGTCAAATTGACAAGGAAATTAACAAAAATGTTTGCAGATTAAAACAAACTTTTAATATGCTGTAGTACAGATAAAAATAAGGGACACGTATTTTTTTATACGTGGCCATACGCACTTTAAGGGGATGAAACACCTTTTTGAAGAAAATCGGTTTTTTTCTTTTGAAGCAAATACTATAAGAGATAGAAAAAAATGTTTTGAATGAAAGTTAAATGGCTTGAAAAGTAGTTTATAACAGCGGGGAAAAAAATTTTTTAATTTTTTTAATTTTTTTTTCTACCACTTACCTATTTTTTTCAAAATTTTTATTTTTTTTATAAGCAAAATAAAGCTTATTTTATTACAAATTTAACGGTATATGATAAAGTTACGAAATTCCCATTTTCCAAAAATAATTAAAAACTTCTTTATACGCACGGTACGCGCACCCGTCCGCGCGTTCGTGCGCTACGGAAGTGACTCCCTCCGATTTCGACGTGCCTTTAATTAATATTGTACAAATTAAAATAAAGGACACGTATTTTTTTACACGTGCCCTAAAACACTTTTAAGGGTGAAACACCCCTTTGAAAAAAATCGGGTTTTTTCTTTTGAAGCGTGTATCGTCGAAACTGTATGAGATAGAGAAAAATGTTCTCAATAAAAGTTGAATGCATGTTTTTCTTGCATAAGATGACAAAAACATTCCGAGGACAATCTGTGTCTAACATGAAAACGCAGACATCGAGAAAAACATTTACTACAAAATAAAACGACATTACACTGAAGAATAACAACAATTACGGTGTTGTAAGACATTAATTTTTTGTTTGGAAAATAATATGTAACTAATATAAGTTAAACATTTATTTACTGGTCTACATAATTTGACTAGAATATTTGTTCTCTTCAACATTTTACAGATAAGGAGACTTGGATTACAAAAAATTATTACTCACACATTTTATACCTTCACTATCTAACGGCAGCTCATCAAGTAACAACAAGAAAACTAACATAAAACTAATTCAAAAATTAGTTAGAAATTTCATCTTTTACACTGCATTTATACAATTCAATTAATGTGTTTATTAAATTTGATTAGTGTTGAAATATGCACAACCACGCTACTGGCGCGTGCACTTTGGGTCATTTTCTTACATACGTGACTCTTGAATCTATACATGTCAATACTGCCAAAACGTAAACATTCTATTTCAAGATAGGAAATGACCCAAAGTGCACGCACCAGTAGCATGGTTATGCATATTTCAATACTAATCAAATTTAATAAACACATTAATTAAATTGTATATATGCAGTATAAAAGATGAAATTTCTAACTAATTTTTGAATTTGTTTTATGTTAGTTCTCTTGTTGTTAGTTGATGAGCTGGCGTTAGATAGTGAAGGTATGAAATGTGTGAGTAATAATTTTTTGTAATCCAAGTCTCCTTATCTGTAAAATGTTGAAGAGAACAAATATTTTAGTCGAAACATGTAGACCAATAAATAAATGTTTAACTTATATTAGTTACATATTATTTTCTAAACAAGAAATTAATGTCTTACAACACCGTAATTGTTGTTATTCTTCAGTGTAATGTCGTTTTATTTTGTAGTAAATGTTTTTCTCGATGTCTGCGTTTTCATGTTAGATACAGACTGTTCTCGAAATGTTTCTTTCATCTTATGCAAGAAAAACATGCATTCAACTTTTATTGAGAACATTTTTCTCTATCTCTTATAGCTTCGACGATACACGCTTTGAAAGAAAAAACCCGATTTTCTTTAAAGGAGTGTTTCACCCTTAAAAGTGTATTAGGGCACGTATAAAAAAATACGTGTCCTTTATTTTAATCTGTACAATATATTAAAGGCACGTCGAAATCGAAGGGAGTCACTTCCGTAGCGCACGAACGCGCGGACGGGTGCGCGCACCGTGCGTATAGAAAGGTTTTTAATTATTTTTGAAAAATGAGAATTTTGTATCGTAACTTTATCATATACCGTTGAATTCGTAATAACATAAGCTTTATTTTGCTTATAAAAAAAATAAAAATTTTGAAAAAAATAGATAAGTGGTGGAAAAAGGTATTAAAAAAAAAAAAATTTTTTTTTTCGTTGTTATAAATTACTCTTCAAGCCATTTAACTTTCATTTAAAATATTTTTTTTATCTCTTATAGTTTCGACGGTATACGCTTTGAAAGAAAAAAACCAATTTTCTTCAAAGGGATGTTTCATAAAGTGCGTATGGGCACGTATAAAAAAATACGTGTTTTTTCCTGTACTACAACGTATTAAAAGCTCGTTTTAATCTGAGGCGAACACTTCCCTTAGTTTTTTTGTGAGAAGAAAAGTCTTTTACCATTTTTCAAAATTTACAATGGTTATCAATAAAAAATTAGTAAAGTCGGTGAATGAGCGCGTATTCTCCCTACTCACGGCGTGAAGGGACCGCTTAGCGGTCGCCTAGCTAAGTGCTGACGGCGGGGCAAAGAAACAAGGGAGCAAGCGGCTCAGAACGGGAATCTTACGCCGCTGCTGGCCGGTTACCTTCTCACCGCGCCGCCAAGTTATAGCCCGGCTTTTCCCTCGACTGATATTGGCCGGGAACGATGCATTTCCGGGGGTGCACGTCTATGAGGTATTCCACCATCTCGTCTTCTGGGATAGACTTTTGGTTGGCCAGTATGACTTTTTCATGGACGTATTGATGGAAGGTTTCGCTTGATCTCTACACACGCTTCTCGAACTGCTTGCGCAATTTTATTCTGCTGGAACGATGATCGTACGAAACTTCTCGCGAAGTTTTTCCAGAAGATCATTGAGAAGTAACTCAATATGCTCGGTTTTTGACCGAAACCACTCTGCAGCTTTTCTTTTTAAACGCATGCCGGTTAAAATCTTGACATAGTCGTCAGATGGACAATACGTTTTCTTCAGCATCTTAAGTTGTAACTCCCAATTTTCATAATTACCAGTGCTGCCGTTAAAGTGACTTAATAAATCCACTATTGCTGAGATGCATGCTTTTGCGATATCGCGGAAAACGTTCTCTCTTTCTGCCATTTGTCTTCGATGCGGGCGCTGCTGTACTTCTCTTAATAATTCCATCTGCCCAGGAAGAAATGATAGGTCAAATCGACGTCAATTTGATGTCGATGGCGTCTAAAACGTTTCCAAGTCGAGACATCGACGTTTTCAAAATCAAATTGATATCGATGTTTTCCAACAATTCGACGTCGATGCGATCGACGTCAATTTAACGTCGATCATCGACGTCAATCAGACATCAATAACATTTACAATCTTTGATAGATTTAGTTAAATAATGTCGATAAAAGAATTTAAGTTTAATAAAATTTAAAAATTGAATAAAAAAATAAATTCATTAAAAATTGCATTAAAAGAGATTAAATTAAGTTAAAAGGTAATTTTTAAAAGTATTATTTGTATTGTTTTAAATAAAAATGTAATTTTTTAAAATTATTCTAAATAACCAAACAATAAGAAAACATATATGAACATATCTTATATATGTATAATTATATACAGGGTGATTCAAAATAACTTATTGGTCCCGAAGCTGGCATATTCGTAATTGAATTCTAAGACGATTTTTCCTTTTGCAAAAATTTGTCCGGAGCTTAGTTTTCAAGTTACAATAAGAATTAGTTAGCGTATGACGGGTCAGGTACAAGTGGTAGACAGGGGCGGCGCGACTCATTGTTACACGTGGGTGTTTCCGTGGGGCACCTCCTGCGCTCAAATGACTGACAAAAGTACATGGACAGCACATTCCTATTTAAACTTTCTCTCTCTCTCTCTCTCTCTCTCTCTTTCTCTTTCTCTTTCTCTCTCTCTATCACTTTAATTATGCTACATTTAACTTGTCAAATTTCGATCTGTCATCCGGCCGTCAAATATCGGGATAACCGTGAAATCTTCAAGTAAGTTTACATTATTATAATAAATGTACGCCCGCGAATAATAAAAATTAATGCAAATTAGATTATTTAAATGTGCACTTGCAAGTTAAAAGTAGCACTTTTAAAACGCACAAAAAGGGATAGAAAGAAGAGAGAGAGAGAGGGAGAGACGGGGGGAGCTTTGAACAAGTTTAAGCACGTTTACTTACGCACACGGCGATCAGCTTATTGTTTCCACGATGCGACAGTTCAATTTAAATTTGTCCTTTATCCAGATCTATCCCTCGAAGTTGTTTCATAGTTCACCACATTTACACTATTTACTCTGCATTTGATTGATAAACGCGGAACTACGCGACGAACCGATCGATCGACTTTATTAATTACTATTAATCACTACTGTAAACACTACAATCATTTGATGCGTTAAAATTACTCGAAGAAACACATATTTACGTTACAATCACACAACACGTGTTCACTCGATGATATGAAGCAGTCGAATGAATGTTATTGGTTATGTCGTTATAAGAGTGTCGAATGATTGGTTAAAGCCATAAGTCAAAACGCGGTAATTCAAAATGAAAATATTGATTAATACGATTTACATCGATATAATTTATTAGAAAAATGTGGCAAATGCATGTTTATTATTACTTGTTAAAAATTGTAAGTCACTTTATCAAGATAATTATTTAGAATATTTATTATAAAAAAAAACTTCAAGTATATAATTCTTGAAATCTTCTTGCAGCAACGGATAATCTGCCCTTTTCAGGGCAACCAAATATTTTATTTTGAGGAATATTTTCACAGTTTTCGCAAATATTCAAAAATAAGAAATAAAAAAAGAATGTTTAGAAAAAATTGATTTTGATAAAATTATTTCTTGAATATTTAGAATGAATAATAATTATCTTGATAAAGTCATTATCATACAATTTTTAACAAATATTGATAAACATGCATTTGCAACATTTTTCTAATAAATTGTATTGATGTAAATTGTATTAACCAATATTTTCATTTTAAATTGCCGCGTTTTGACTTATGGCTTTAACCAATCGTTCGACACTCTTATAACAACATAACCAATAACATCCAGTCGACTGCTTCATATCGTCGAGTGAATACGTATTGTGTGGTCGTAACGTAAACACGTGTTTCTTCGAGTAATTTTAACGCATCGAATGATTGTAGTGATTAGAGTAATTAATGAAGTTGATCGATCGGTCGCGTAGTTCCGCGTTTATCGATCAAGTGCAGAGTAAATAGTGTAAATGTGGCAAAATATGAAACAACTTCGAGGGATAGATATGGATAAAGGACAAATTTAAATTGAACTGTCGCATCGTGGAAACAATAAGCTGATTGCCGTGTGCGTGAGTGAACGTGCTTAAATTTGTTTAAAGCCCCCTTTTTCCCCGTCTCTCTCTCTCTCTCTCTCCTTTCTTTTTTGTGCGTTTTAAAAGTGCTACTTTTAACTTGCAAGTGCACATTTAAGTAATCTAATTTGCATTAAATTTTATTATTCTCGGGCGTACATTTATTATAATAATGTAAACTTACTTGAAGATTTTACGGTCATCCCGATATTTGACGGCCGGATGACAGATCGAAATTTGACAAGTTAAATGTAGCATAATTAAAGTGATAGAGAGAGAGAAAGAGAAAGAGAAAGAGAGAGAGAGAGAGAGAGAGAGAAAGTTTAAATAGGAATGTGCTGTCCATGTACTTTTGTCAGTCATTTGAGCACAGGAGGTGCCCCACGGAAACACCCGCGTGTAACAGTGAGTCGCGCCGCCCCTGTCTGCCACTTGTATCTGACCCGTCATACGCTAACTAATTCTTATTGTAACTTGAAAACTAAGCTCCGGACAAATTTTTGCAAAAGGAAAAATCGTCTCAGAATTCGATTACGAATATGCCAGCTTTGGAACCAATAGGTTATTTTGAATCACCCTGTATATTTTTACATAAAAATTTTTTACCGGTAATTGAAATTTAAAATTTAATTATGTATAAAACAAATAATTATATTATTATTATATTTAATTATTTGTATAGAAAAACTTATTCACATAGTAACATGTTTTAAATTATTTAGATGTTTAGCTTTCCGTTATTGGGTGCATAGAAAAAAGGGACGCTGCAAAACTATAATAAAATGATAATGGAATCAATGTCAAATTGACATCAAATTGACATCAATTTAATATCGAAATCATTTCGATATTGATTCGATAGGTCATTTCTTGTTATATAATAATACCGATAAATATTGTAAGTTTAATAAAATTTAAAAATTGAATAAAAGATAAAATAATTAAAAATTGCATTAAAAAATTAAATTTTGTCAAATTAAAAGTTAATGTTTAAAAGTACTATTTGTATTGTTTTAAATAAGAATGTAATGTAATCTATTTGACACTTATATGTCAACATCTACACTAGCTATATTAATTTTTCAAAATCTGTAGATATATATATTATATTATATATTATATTTTGTTTTTCTAATTATTATTAGATTTTATTTTTCTAATTTTATAAATTGTTTAAGTGTAATGCATAATATAAAATTTTTTTTTAATTTTAAGTTGCATTAAGAATCTTAAATACTTGCAACGACTACATTTAGGAATACTGACATTAGTAAAGAGAAATGATACGCTGAGAATTCATGCGTGCTATTTTTAAATGAAAAGCTATTTTGATAAAATAACATTGTAAATCATTTTAACTAATTTGTAAAATTGTTTGAAAACTATTTTTTTTCCTTGACAGTTATTTATTAACTATTAAAAAAAGCATAGCCTTTGGACAATTTTACAAATTTGTTAATGTGATTTAAAGTGCCGGCATCAAAATATCTCTTTATTTAAAAATGGCACACAAGAATTGTCAGCGTCTTACATCACATTTGATTTAATCATAATTTATGAAATCCTGTAATTTCGGATTGAAATGATAGATTTAATAAGTGAGTGCTGGCACCACCGCTAGGTGGCCACGTTGCGGTGGATCTTCTCGTAAGTCGAATGCGGCCACAGGCTTTATATCTAAGCACTACCGGCGGCCGACTCCCCAGCTCATACTTCAGTAAAACTTTTAGAAGCTGATTATAGTAACTTCGAGACAAATACTCGCTCGTTTTCTTTATACGTGATGTGTGTGTGGAATACTGTACAACATAAAATTTTATATTTTTACATGTAAATAACAATTTGTATTGTTATTTAATCTTGTACATGAATTAAATATTTAATTCAAATTTAATCTTTTTTAAATCCTTTTTAACAAAAATGAAACAAGAAATACTTTTTTTGTAAATTAAACGTTTATTACGTTTACATTAATGCATACTGTTTTAATAAATCTATCTGGGTTTCGATCTTATTTTTAATCGATCTTAATACCGTATTTTTGGTTCAAAAAACCGATCGATTCAAATTACTTTTTTATAAATCTGTTTTATTCGCACATTTTGGGCATATTGTATTTTTTAATCAAATGTTTTAAGGCAATGCTGGACTGACGGTGAAACTCACTCGACGTCGGTACTTCAGATTTTTCTTCTACGAACTGTGAATCGCGCGTGAGGCAAAGAGTAAGGGGAATAGGCTAGCGCTCTTTGTCAAACGCACTCATCTTTCCTTGTTCTTTTGACTTTTAGCTCCTCTAATGCAACATCGAAGAACTAAACTAATGCTCTGTCTCACTCAGTCTCACTCTTCACCGATTCTCACATCGATTCTGCACGCACACATAAACACGATATTTTTGATTGGAAATATCTTTTATACTAAAGCTTCTAGGATCGTTTTGAAAGTACACTAACAATCTTACGTGTAATTCACAGTACGCTGGATGGTTATTTTGTAGGTACAAAGTCTAGAACTTTTATACGCAATATATTATGTCACGAGACTACTACAGAAGCACATAGTTTTGCAACTTTTTTCCGTTTTTTGTGTCAAATTGTAGCCAGCGTATTATGTTTTAACAATACTTTAATTGTAGAGAAGGATTTATCATTCTGTGAATTCAATAAAAAGTTTACTGAAATTAAAAGTAATAGTGTTTAGTCGGTATCTCCAGCATTGCCTTAAGGCTCCTGACTCCTCAATCAAGAACTCCGCGTTGATGGTAGCGACATTCCGTTGCGGACAAAATTAGAACTAATGCATGTTAAACGTGACAGATTGACGATGAGATGTTATCGTGCATGTCATTTTGTTATTATGTGTTTCATTGTGAAAATATAATTTGTCTCGTATTTACCAAATTCGTAAAAATGGACCGCGAGTAAAGTTTCTTTGAATTTTATAAATAAAAGTACATTTTTCACTTCATTCAATAGCTATCCGTGTGTTTTTCTGTCTAAATAGGCGTCATTTTACGTGCTTTCTACGACTATTTACTGACTGCTAGGTGAAAAAAGGATAGTCGTGACCGATATTTAGAAGTGTTTTAAAGGGCTTATAGGGCTGGTGTTTATAAGGCTGGTGTACCCAGCCTAAATCCCGACTGTTTCCGGCGTCTGGGCTCGGGACGGACCACGGAATCGGGCTGAGCATGCACCGCGGTCCGTCCTAACCCTGACAAATCTCCACCCGAGAGCAACGACTCTCTGCCAGAAATTAGCAGCCGACCAACGACGAGTCAGTCAGCTGTCGTAACCGGGATGCGAGTTCGTGACGCCTCGAGCTTCTCAGTCCTCCGCGTCCCGCATCCCCAGCTCCAGGTGGGTCGTCTGGGCAAATACCCCGACGCCGATGCCATAAGGGGCATATTTCCTATCTCCAAGAAGAGAGGGCAGAAGGGGGAAAAACCCCCTGGTTCCTTTTGTAGAAAAGCCTGAGGAAATGCTTCTCTGCCCAACCACCCCCCCTAAACAACAAGGGAAGAGTGTCACGTAAGACGCTCGCCATTAATTTTACTCGGCCACCGGAGCGTTCCGGTCTTGCTCGCTCGGGAAGAGGGGAGGGAGAGAGAGAGAAAGACATTCCCCTTCCTTCCTATTCCTGTTGTCTTAGGTATCTCCGCCGTCTGCCCCTTCCTCTTTTCCTCCTGCACGGAACCGCTCCCAGTTCCTCCTCGCGTCGTCGCTCCTCCTTATTACGCAACATAACTGTCTTGTAGAAAGAGGTCACGGCCGCGCACCCTTCGAGACTGTTGATCATTTCTCTCATTACCGCGGGGAGGGACAGGTCACCCCCTATCATCGCCGTGAGAGTCCGGCGCTTTTCCAAACCGGGTATACCTCAAGCGTGTGTTGCAGCACCGTGTCCCTTCCCTTGGAGCAGTGGTGGCATATAGTGTCCACCTCCTTCTGCGTCAACTCGTACTCTTCAAACCTGTGTCCGGAGAGCTCTTGCGTTATTATAACCTAATTTATATTATAATAATTAAAATAATTCCTCCTTGTTCAATTTAACGTTTAGGAACTCATTCTCATTTAGGTCTTTGTCCGTACATCATTCTTCACTCAAGCTCTTGCTTTCACCGGTTTTACGAATCTGGTCTATATATCTGTCTTAAATGTGACCATCTTCTACTACAATCATATTCATATAATGTAATTTTCTAATACGGCAAATAATTTTTCCGAAACGTTATTTAATCTTATTATGTTTCTATACTTTCGACATTGAACTCTCTCTCCCCTCACAAAAGATCTATATATTTTATAATTTAGGTGAAGTTCCAAAAAGGTGAACCTTCCGATTTAGTTGCAAATTGGTATACTACTGTATTTGATGCGCTGAATTACGAATATGATAATAAAAACCACTAATAAGGTCATCTTTAAGATAAAAAATTTAAAAAACTTGAAAAATGTTGGTTTTTTAATATTATTATGATAATTATTAATTTAACAAAAAAATGTTTCAAATAAAAATTATAGCTTTTGAAGTAATACATCAATATATATTTTTTGAATAAAACCAATAGTTTTCGAAAAAAACGAGATAATATGAAAGATACTGTTCCGTCATTGTTCTACGGTCCACTCTTTTACACCCCCCCTGTGTATGCGTGCGTGCGTGTGTGTTGTGTGAATATACAGGGTGCGAGAAAAGTTCCGGGACGGCGAAATATCTCGAAAACTAAGCATTTTAGGAAAAAGTGTTTCAGACAAAAGTTGTAGGGTTTAAAAAGATCTATTTACTGATCTTATCAGTTTGACCTTGGATGGCGTCGCCAAGGTCAGATCGAAATTACATTAACTTTTTTAAATGGAACACCTAACTTTTTATTGCATATTCTTGTAGCTTATCTCGAGACCTTTCCAAAACATTACAAGAAAGTTTATTTTCGTTGAGTACTTTCCGAGTTGTGAGGCTTGAAAGCTACAGTGTACTGTAGTGTGGGTCCAGCCAGTTAAGGCAAGTGTGGCGTGTGTCCGGCCAGTTAAGGCAAGTGTGGCGTGTGTCCGGCCAGTTAAGGCAAGTGTGGCGTGTGTCCGGCCAGTTAAGGCAAGAGTGGCTGGACCCACACTACAGTACACTGTAGCTTTCAAGCCTCACAACTCGGAAAGTACTCAACGAAAATAAACTTTCTTGTAATGTTTTGGAAAGGTCTCGAAATAAGCTACAAGAATATGCAATAAAAAGTTAGGTGTTCCATTTAAAAAAGTTAATGTAATTTCGATCTGACCTTGGCGACGCCATCCAAGGTCAAACTGATAAGATCAGTAAATAGATCTTTTTAAACCCTACAACTTTTGTCTGAAACACTTTTTCCTAAAATGCTTAGTTTTCGAGATATTTCTCCGTCCCGGAACTTTTCTCGCACCCTGTATGTGTAGTTATTACACGTGTGTGGACCCTACGACTCGTCATTTTCGCAGTATTTTTTTTATGTTTTTATTTTATTTTTTTACAGAATATATGTAATTAATATACAGAATATATATAATTAATATAACAGAACAAATATATGCTTTATTTCGCACATTTACGAGCATGCGCTATTTAAAAGTATGATTACACGTATACCGTTGCGATTACGAAAATTATGCATAGAAGCTTTATTGTAGACAATTTTAAGAGCTTTATTTTTTATTTGACATTTTTTTTAAGAAATCAATATTTTCCGAGTTATATGTAAAAGAATAAAAAAACCTATTTTTTACCTTATTTTTTTATCTTAAAGATGACCTTGCCGGTGATTTTTATTATCATATTCGTAATCAGCGCACCAAAATACAGTAGTATACCAATTTGCAACCAAATTGGAGGGTTCACCTTTTCAGAACTTTATTCTATATATTGTACATTTTTTTGGTTTATCCGGTACACTTAACGTTTTTATACGTATCTTCTAAAAATGTATTGCATGGGGCAACGCCTGTGTATGTAGTGGAATGAGGTGTTATTCTGTATTACACTAGAAAATACCGTGTTTTCTAATGTTAAACCTTTATTCCTGAAGTCCGCAAATATCTTTCGTCAAGAACTTTTTAAAAGTCTAAACATATTGTTTCACTAAGCTGTTTGTAAACCTATGGTAAGAAGTTATAAATTTTGGTGTAATACTATTTTCTTTTAGAAATTGTAAAAATTCTGCAGCACGAAAATTACGACCGTTATCCATAATCATTATTCTCGGCAGGCCAAAATTAGTAAAAATTTTGTTGCACGCACAATCAATAATTGTAGATTTTGTTGTATTATTTTTTACTGTAGGTACGAACAAAAGGTTATTTTGAGTAGGCATCAACAAATATAGGGTGTTTCAAAAGTCAGGTCAACCGACTAGAAGATAAAAGAGAATGTTAAGTGGAACAAATAATGTAAATAAACTTTTTTGATATTCGCTATAGTTTAGTAAATATTGCACTTTATGCCTACAGAAAACATAAAACTCCTTCAATAATATTTTCCTCTGTGTGACGTATTACATAGTAGAATTTGTATGACCTTTCATAGCGTTTTCACATAACGACACAGCAAATATGAACAGAGTACGAATGCGACAAACAATTAGATCACAACATTATGCACTCAATGTAAACAATCTAAAAGATGTGCCCCTAAATATTCGCCAACAAATGTGGTATCAATTGGATGGTTCTCTACCGCATTTCACTCGCCCGACATGCCAAATGGTTACACCAGCACTTCCCAATCTGATGGATTGGAAGGGGAGGTCCCGTATCATAGCTAGCACGGTCCCCTGATTTAACGCCACTACATTTTTTTCTTTGGGGCTGCATGAAGGAAATGATTTATAGTTCCATGATAGAAGATAGAGACGATCTTATAAAAAAGAATTAATGCAGCTGCAACAGATATACGACAGCGCAGATTGTGTAATAATTTAAATCACGAAATTCAAATGTGCGCTGAATTATACTTGCATAATAGAGAGCAGCATTTTGAACACCTGCTTTAATGTAATATATTGTTTATTTTGTAGTTAAAATGTAACACAAATATTTTCTACATATTTATATAAAGTGCAATATTTACTAAACTATAGCAAATATGAAAAAAATTTATTTACATTATTTGTTACACTCAACATCCTCTTTCGTCTCCTAGTCGGTTGACCTGACCTTTTGAAACATCCTGTATAAAAAAATACACCCATAAATGGCCCCGCGTAATCTGCACATATCCGTTCGAAAGACTCTTCCCATTCGTGTTTTTTCGCCTCACGGTGGATCATTACGTATTTCACTGCAAACCTACAATTCCTAGTTAATTCTTCGATAGCTTTCGACAAAACAGCGTCTATGCCGTAAGGACTAGCGTCGGTCGTCAGGATCAATAGAACTTTAGGTCAAGATATGCGAACACAATCTCTCTCTTGAAATGTTTTCTTACAACTTGAAATAGCTGTTCAAAATCATTTATTCAAAATGAGTTTTTTTTTTAAATTTGTGCAAAGGTGCTAGAATTACACTTACAATTAGACGTTTAATAAAACAGTCATAATAATTTACCATGCTTAGAAAAGATCGTAATTTCGTAACATTTTTGGGCCTTGACAATTGCCTGTATCGTTTCGATAATCTTAGGTAATACATATTTATCTATTTTGTATTTGTAATGGTTAATATAATTCTAGAAAAACTCGTATTTGCTTTCATTGAGCCTGATGTTCGCTTTGGCAAGAAGTTGCAGTTCTCGCTCGAGTCTTTGCATATGTTCCTTATTATTCAAAACGGTAATCTTAATGTCATACAGGAAAACAGAAACTTTGAGTATTACCCCTAGGATTCCTTCAATTTCGTATTGCCATATCGCGGGCACCAAAGCGACGTCATATATATTAATTGTGTGCTACAATAAGCCTTTATGTATTCAACGTAAATAATTCGTGGTCCTCAAAAATTTTTAACTGTAAATAGATGTGCTTTAAAATCGATTTTAGAGAATTTTTCCTTACGTGTCATTAACGAGAATAATTTGTCGGTAGTGGATGCTCCTCTATCATAAGATTCTTATTGATTATAACATTGAAATCATCACAAATACGGATTTTATTATTACGCTTGAACATGGGCATTATCGGTGTAGCCCATCTGGATCTATTAACTTTTTCCAAAATGCTGGTTTGAACGAGTGATTGCAGTTTCTCTTGACTAACAGTAATAACTTAAAAGATATCGTACGTGCTTTTAAGAAATCTGGTAGTCCTAAGTAACATTTTCTTTCAACAATAAGTTAACTTATTGGTCTTTAATTTTTATTCAGCACGCATCTAAACTATTCCAATATTGCTATGATAATTGCGTAGTTTTATGTATTTAGGTCAGAAAAATAACTCGTCGGAAAGTACTTAAAATATATATTTTGTTAAGTATAAATAATTGTCGCGTGCCGGACAGTGTGCGTTTATCCGTCGTTAGAGGGGAAAAAGAAAGAGAGATAGAACACATGATCTTTATATAAAAACAAAGAAAATTGCCCTAACGTCTCACTAATGTACTCTCTTTGGAAAGTAACTAATTCTTAGAACAAATTTTTATTGGGCGCGAACAGAGAGAAACCTGAAAGCGGCCCGGCTATTTTGTGGAACCGTTAAAATTCCCGTACACTAACGCTGCTATATACAATTATTTTCAAATTTTGGTACTATATAGCACATCTATTTTACAACATTGCCGATAAAAATAGTTCAAGTTTATGCTAAAATTATATAGTAGAGGATAAAAAATACTCCCACAAAAAAAGTTAGGATGGCCTCTTTTTGGTGCGACTTGCAAAAACATAAACTATATAACATTTAATTATAATTATTGCAGAATAATATCGTTTTTCTTTTTAAGATGAATTCAATCCAAACTTCGAATCTCGTTTGGTAGTACCAGAAGAAGGCAAACTCTTTGACGAAAGGTACGACGTTCTTGAAGAATTAGGAAAGGGCCGATATGGTGTAGTCAGAAAAGTTATCGAACGATCGACAGGCATAAATTTTGCTGCTAAGTTTGTTAAAATAATTAAAACAAAAGTTCGCGAACAAGTTCGTGAAGAAATTGAAATTATGAACACACTAAGGCATCCTAAACTGCTGCTACTGGCTGCTGCCTACGAAAGTCCTCGTGAAACAGTGCTAATTATGGAATAGTAAGTACAACTAATATTATTCCTTACATTAATTGTTAAAATATTAAATTTCGCGATAATATTATATCAGCAAATACCGAATATAACATAGATATAATTTTAGATAACATACACATATGTTATATAGTATTATACCACCTTGATCAAAAAGTTCCCGGAATTACCACCAGGCGATGCTATAAGTCAGCTGATTTGAATTCTGTTTTTTTGGTTAGGTTACCATATCTATCATTGACATTTCCACCAAATTTTGTCGCCATAACTTGACATTTGTAAAAATTACACCGTTTTGAGCGGCTACATCTACCTCTGCGCGTGTTTTCGATTTTTTACAGTTTTAAAAATGGAGTTGAATTTGCAACAACAAATTTGTATTAAATTTTGCGTTAAAAATGGATTCAATGCGAAAACCTTGAAAATGTTGGAAAACTATTTCGGCCATGATACTCTAAAGAAAACAACCGTTTACAAGTGGCATGAACGCTTTAGAAGTGATCGTGAAAGAAAGCAAAAAAGGAAAGTGACGCTCATGGTTTTCATGGATTACAACATGGTATTGTACATCACAAATTTTTGCCAGGTCAGACAATTAATAAGGAGTATTATTTGGGCGTTATGAGACGTTTGCGTGGAGCAATTCGTCAAAAAAGAAAGGATTTGTGGGCAAACAACTCGTGGATTTTGCACTATGATAACGCACCGTCGCACAGTGCCATCATTATCCGTGAATTTTGAACCAAGAACGAAACGAATAGCCATCAAATTCCCTGCGATTTTTTTCTGTTCGATTGAGACAAAAAACCACTACAGGAAACGCGTTTTAACAGTCGAAAGAAGCTAAGGAAAAAATCGAAGACGGCTCTGATGGTTATTCCGACAATAGAGTTACATAAATGTTTCAAGAGTTGGATCAAGCGCTGGCATAAGTGCGTTGCAGTCGATGAGGCGTACTTTGAAGGGGACAATATCACTTTTGATGAATAAACTTGTATTTTGAATTTTCTGAATGAATTCCGGGAACTTTTTGATCAAGGTGGTATTTATGTAATATTTGGTGTTTGTTAACATAATATTAAAATTCTTTTTTAGTATTTCAGGTGGAGAATTATTCGAGAGAGTAGTAGCCGACGATTTTACTTTAACTGAAAGGGATAGTATTCTATTTATGAGGCAAATATGCCAGGGAGTCGAATATATGCATCAAAATAAAATCGTACATCTGGATTTGAAAGTACATTTTTCAGAGATAAAAGTTAATTGACAGTTTGATACGAGAGTTAAATAATATTTTTGTTTTATCTCACAGCCGGAAAATATAATGTGCCATACACGAACTTCTCATCGGATTAAACTGATTGATTTTGGATTAGCTCGAATTTTAAAGTCTGATACACCGGTCAGAGTACTTTTTGGCACACCCGAATTTATTCCACCGGAAATTATAAATTACGAACCCATCGGCACTGAGTCAGATATGTGGAGCATTGGTGTAATTTGTTACGTTCTGTAAGTGTTAATTATTTTCAAGCAATTATTTTAAATAATATATCTAATTAATTAATTGATCATGATGCGTAGATTGACTGGCTTATCGCCATTTATGGGAGACAATGATATCGAAACATTTGCTAATATCACACGAGCAGATTATGATTTAGAAGACGAAGCTTTTGATGCCATTTCAAACGACGCTAAGAATTTTATTAGCGGTTTACTTATTAAACGAAAAGAGTAGGTTTTTATGTATTTTTTCTTATTTTATAAGACTATTTAATTTAATATCACATACTTGAATCACATGTAAATTTTTTGTTTCTATGTATTTCTTGGCTCAGTTCACGAATGTCGGCCACGCAGTGTTTGAAACATCCATGGATAATACAAGAAGCTACGACTATGAGTAAAGTTGTCTTGCCGACAGAAAAGCTGAAGAAATTCATCATACGCAGGAAATGGCAGGTATATATCGACGGATTTTATTAAGAATTATGTTATCAGGTTTTGAAAATGAAAAGGAAGATGTGATACAAATTTCATGTAGAGTGAAATAACTTTTGAATCAAAAAATACATGGGACAGCATGTTTCATTAGAAATAAAAAAATCAAAACAAGATTTGACTGATGTTTAATCATGATATGTTTTATGTTGAATGTTAGTTTTTCTTTATTAATCTAATAATTTATTATAGCTTTTAGTAGTTAGACTTTGTTTTTCAAATAACCTTAGCGCATATTTAATCTTCAGAGTGCATGCGTTGTGCTATTTGTTTGAATAGAAAACAGGAAATGCCATTCGCGCATTAGGAAGAATGGTAACACTTTCGGCGCATAATAAACATAGTCCCACAACACGAGCGGTATTATCGCCTACGCTTGAACAACAATTTGATAGCACCAAAATGAAGTATTCCGATGAAATTAAATCGATTTCTACTGCTATCAATAAAGATATAGAAAATGTGGAAACAAGCACGAAAAAGAATTGTGCTAAAGCAATATCGCAAACAAATTTAAATTCCACATGTGTGAAAGAGGTAAACGTAATGCAAAAAACGTTGACGGAAAACGAAAATAACTCAAATGATTTTTCGAAGCAGATAAGTACCAGAAAAGAGATGTTTAAATTACATAAATTAATACCAAAGACAGCAGACATTCCACAAAACTTCACGGCGTATGTAGGGACTTTAGCAGAAAAGAATGAAAATGAGGAAAGCGATAAAGAAGTAATCAATAAATCTTTTGAAATAGAACACATTCCAAAATCTCAGACATTACCTAGGATGTTTCGAGGTGATTTGCACGATTCCGGAATAAGTGATTGCGGTTCGAGCTTGATGACTCCTTCAGTTCATGTAGAACCAGGAATAGTATCCACTATTAAGGAAGAAATAGATCATGAGGGTCCCAACCGAGAAAGTAAACAAATATTGAAAAATGAAGATAATCGGCGAAGTTCAACGGTAGAAATTTTAGTAAATTTAGTGCAAAGCAAGAAAACTTTTCCTTACGACACGGAAATTATTGCGGACGGTGACAAGGTAGCTACAAAACATAACGTGACTAAAGCTTCGTTTGAAACTAATCCTGTGCAAAAAGGTGTGTGTATATCATTAAAATTATTTTGATGAAAATTTTTTTCAGAATTTTTCATATTTTAAATTTGTAAATATTTTTGAAAAGAGGAAAATCACCAAAACTAACATCCCATGTTGTTTTTGGATAATAATTCTTAAACAAGAGTTAAAAATAAAACTTTGAAAACATAAATACAAATTACAAAGTGTCTTCTATCAGATGGTATAGCAGTGAATGTCGTACCAAATCATTAGTATAAATAAGAATACAAATCTTTCCATATGTTCAGTTAAATGATTTAATGTCTGAAACTGGATCATTTGTCTCTTCGCAGAGTTTAATAAGAACATCGATCATGTTTGGATATTGAAACTAAACGGCTTCAAAACCAAAAATTCTACTCTATCATCGAGTTTCACACATGTTTTATAATGATAGAAACTTGACATATTTTTTCATTATATCCCACCTCTTTGTTGAGGCGAAGAATAACACAAATAATCTATAAAAAATTTCAAACAAAGATATAGATTTTACCAACGTTTTTACAGCGCCTGCTACGACTATATTTAAACTGTGACAACTACGTGAATTAAAAAAGCTTATGAAAATTCTCAAAATTCCCTCTTGCCTTTTTTACACCTTTGTTTTTTCCAACTATATTTGCTCCTTTATCATATCCCTATTCACAGCAATCGTTCATATCTAAATCGTAATTTTGTATAATATTGTCAAGAAAGAGGCCAGTTAGCCCTTCCTTTGTAGCGTCACTGACCGGCTTGTACGCAATAAAACACTTTCTTACCTGAACTTCGTCAATGTCGACAAAACGTAATGTGATAAATAATTGCGCGACGTGACTTACATCATCCAAATAACAATTCGTGAGTTTACGTTATTCTCACGATGTGATAATTACGCTGTGCGTGCAAAAGTGCATCACAGTGCCCTCACAATGTGATGTACTCGTACATACATACACGTGTGCGCCTATCACATTGTGAGGGCACTGTGATGCACTTTTGCACGCACAGCGTGATTATCACATCCCAAGATATATATATATATATATGTGTGTGTGTGTGTGTGTGTGTGTGTGTGTGTGTGTGTGTGTGTGTGTGTGTGTGTGTGTGTGTGTGTGTGTGTGTGTGTGTGTGTGTGTGTGTGTGTGTGTGTGTGTGTGTGTGTGTGTGTGTGTGTGTGTGTGTGTGTGTGTGTGTGTGTGTGTGTGTGTGTGTGTGTGTGTGTGTGTGTGTGTGTGTGTGTGTGTGTGTGTGTGTGTGTGTGTGTGTGTGTGTGTGTGTGTGTGTGTGTGTGTGTGTGTGTGTGTGTGTGTGTGTGTGTGTGTGTGTGTGTGTGTGTGTGTGTGTGTGTGTGTGTGTGTGTGTGTGTGTGTGTGTGTGTGTGTGTGTGTGTGTGTGTGTGTGTGTGTGTGTGTGTGTGTGTGTGTGTGTGTGTGTGTGTGTGTGTGTGTGTGTGTGTGTGTGTGTGTGTGTGTGTGTGTGTGTGTGTGTGTGTGTGTGTGTGTGTGTGTGTGTGTGTGTGTGTGTGTGTGTGTGTGTGTGTGTGTGTGTGTGTGTGTGTGTGTGTGTGTGTGTGTGTGTGTGTGTGTGTGTGTGTGTGTGTGTGTGTGTGTGTGTGTGTGTGTGTGTGTGTGTGTGTGTGTGTGTGTGTGTGTGTGTGTGTGTGTGTGTGTGTGTGTGTGTGTGTGTGTGTGTGTGTGTGTGTGTGTGTGTGTGTGTGTGTGTGTGTGTGTGTGTGTGTGTGTGTGTGTGTGTGTGTGTGTGTGTGTGTGTGTGTATTGTATATATGTATTTATATATATAAATATACATATATAAATATATATTTTTTTTCTATGTATAATAACTGAAGAAATCGTGGAAGATTATAGAATTCAATTTTTCTATTGATATTGATTGCTTGAAAATGTGAAACCGAAATTCGTTGTACTCTTAATTCACAAGAGCGACATATATTTATAAAAAAGAATATATTATATATATTAAAATACCTACTCTCCCTTAAATAAAATAATTTTGTTGAAGAAACTGCGTTGACTATTTGCTTTTTCTTTATAGATAGCATTTAAAGTGATGTAATGCAATCTAACTTTGACATATTTTTGTATATTGTTTGAATTAATTGAATAATATGGTTATCCATCATTGAATGATCGTGAATATGTTCTGTCAGATTCTTAAAACATCAGTTCCTATAAAGTTTGTTAAAATTTTATTCGTTAAATAGTGGCCATGATATTTCTTTTTTATAAATGTGTTGGTATCGTAAAGAGCACAACAAATTTCGGTTTCATATTTACGAACAATTAATATTACATCATGGGAAGGTTGGATTAATCCTCCACGATTTTTTCTATTTATTAAATTATTTTGTCGACTTTTGCTACTAATGCAGTAATACAATTTTCGCAACGCAAAGTATTTTTTAATTGTCTTAAAATGTAACCAGCAATATATTCAATAACATTATTTGAAAATTCCGTTATTTGTCTGGTATTTGACAAATAATGATCGTGAAACAGAGAATTATCGTTTATAGTATCACAATTTTCTGATTCATTGTTTGATCGTGCTAATTTAGAAGTGGGATTAATAATTTCTTCAGATTGTTTAATTTTGTTTGCAGATGTCATATGTAAAATAGATATTTCCTCTAAGGACATACAATTTCCACTATTTGAATTACGTATGTCTGCATGAACTAAAATTTTTTTTATAGCAGCTTTAAACTGCCTCACAGTTGGATTATTATTTTTTCCCCCATGATGCCTTAAACACCCAAACAATAATTCGACATGATCCTGACTTAACTTACGGCGGTATATGTTGTAATAACTTATTTTCTTCATATAATTCGTTATATAATATTAATGTACTTTCAATGCAAATTAAGAACCGAGAAATCTAGTCGAGAATTTATTATTAATTTGTCATTCTTATTTTTTAATGATAATATACTTTTTACATTCATTAAACTTCTCTTTGACTATTTTAATATTTTTTGAATTTAAAGCTTGTTTAAATCCAAATTGATATATATTGTGTGAATTTAAAATATCAAAAAGATTGTTAAGTATACATAGAAATTGTATCGTTCCTTCGCAAGAACAAAATTGTTCTAACTGTAAATCAGTTTTAAAAAATAAGAGCCCATCAGCGACAGATTTATTAAAAATTTGAGCTGCTAAACGGACCTTCATTTTTTGTTTTGTGTAATTAATATGAGCATTTCGTAATTTATTACCTAATTGCATTCCTTCACTTTCTTGTAACCAATGTAATGCTATGATATCTGACCATTGTATAAGTTGATTATTTACATCTACTAAAATATACATGTCACTAAATGTGTTACGTACTAATTTTAGCATGTGACATGGATCAAGAAATGCTACTACCTTGTTGTTTGTAATTGGATGACGAAATGATGTCTGTAATGAAGACATATTACTGAAATCACATCTGAGTTCTCGAAACATGTTTAAATTTGTACTAGTTCCATCGCATGTTACCGATATTATTTTCAAGCCAGTCTCATACAAACTTTTTAAGCACTCTATTAATAGGTTACTGTTTTCTTTATCAGACATTTCTTTAATAAAATAATATGCAATAGGAATTTTCCATGAGCTATTGACACAAGTTACCATAAATACTAAAGCCTGTTTAGCTAAAGTAATATCATCCCAACCAATATCACAGCCTAAATCAACATATCCACTAAATTGCACATCGTCATACGCTAAATGCTCACGAATAGCCATTTCATCAAATTGAACACTACCAAATAAAATATACTTTGTATTTTGTACTCGATTTTTAATCGATTGTAAAGCTTCTGTACTAATACCAGTATCACCATTTATTGTTTTGTACCATGATGAAATGGTTTTCGTATGTGGTAAACATAATTTAAATTTTTTACGAACATATTCGTAAGCACGTAGAGTATAATAATGCAATGTTAACGCAAATATGCACAATTGTGGATCATATTGCCTTGGCGTAGGCGCATGTATTTGCTTTTTACGTAAACGTTTCAATAATTGTTCATTACATCCACTTAGACTAAGCAGCATTTCACTTTGCTCTGTTTCTATAAACGTTTTTATTGTTGCGTATTTAAAATGTCTTTCAATGTTGAAAGTTTTTCATTGCGTCGACGTATTATCTGTTGCAAGTTTCGCATTTTTTTTGTATGTTGTTCTCTATGGTATTTCAATAATTTTCTTAGTCGACACTTTTCTGGGGAATTATAAATTCTTTTTGGTGATACCATCGTTGCTTTTTATGTTGTATGTACATAATTTCATTGATGTCATTGTTTGGTTATCTGAAGTTGACGGTTGTACTAAAAATAATAACAATAATTATAAAATAAATAATTTATAATTTTTACAGTTACATTGCTCCTACAAACGATAAGCATTTTCCAATCATAAATAGTATATTATATTCCAGCAAAAAATTTTGTTGCAAAAATATACATAAACATAAAAAAATATATAAATATGTATAAATATATGTAATTATATTAGGAGTACAAATTGAAAACCGCCGTTTTCCAGTAGATGGCGCCAGCGGTAAATGCTGGCACCAAACGTTAGATCAAAAATTTTAAATGTAAGGTTGGGCATCTGGCAACAATTTCTTATCATTGCAGTTGTGAATTTTTATCGGCGTTATATATTTTTTTGTGATCGAAAATGTCGAAATTTGTGCCCAATAAGCGTCATTTGCGGGAAGTTTTGCTTTTTGCCTTCAATTCGAAAAAATCTGCGGCTGAGGCGCGTCGAATAATTGTAAAAACTTATGGTGAGGTTTCCATTAGTGAAAGAACGTGTCGAGAATGGTTTCAACGCTTCAAAAGTGATTTCGGCGTAGAAGACAAGGAGCGTCCCGGACAGGTGAAAAAGTTTGAAGACGCACAATTGGAAACATTACTGAATGAAGATTCATCTTAAACGCAACAGGAGCTTGCAGATTCATTGGGCGTGACTCAACAAGCTATTTCACATCGTTTGAAAACCATGGGAATGATCCAAAAGCATGGACACTGGGTGTCATACGAATTAAAGCCGAGAGACGTCGAACGGCGTTTTTTCGCGTGCGAACAACTGCTCCAACGGCAAAAACGGAAGGGTTTTCTGCATCGTATTGTAACCGGCGATGAAAAGTGGATCCATTATGATAATCCAAAGCGAAAAAAATCGTGGGGCTACCGCGGCCATGCATCAACATCGACAGCCAAGCCAAACATCCATGGCTCGAAGCTCATGCTGTGTATTTGGTGGGACCAGCTCGGCGTGATTTATTATATTATGAGCTGTTGCAACCGGGTGAAACCATCACAGGAGCTCGCTACCGAACACAACTAATGCGTTTGAGCCGAGCATTGCAGGAAAAACGGCCACAATACGAGCAAAGACACGAAAAAGTGATGTTGCTGCACGACAACGCTCGGCCACATGTTGCTCAGGTCATTAAAACCTATCTGGAAACATTGAAATGGGACGTCTTACCTCATCCGCCGTATTCTCCTGACATCGCCCCTTCAGATTACCACTTATTCCGATCAATGGCGCATGGCCTGGCTGAGCAGCACTTCCATTATTACGAAGAGGCCAAAAACTGGGTCGATTCGTGGATCGCCGCAAAAGACGAGCAGTTTTTTCGACGCGGGATTCGTATGCTGCCCGAAAGGTGGGAGAAAGTAGTGGCCAGCGATGGACAATACTTTCAAGAATAAGTATGTAACCATTTTTCAACAATCAATCCTCAAATTTTGACAAAAAACGGCGGTTTTCAATTTGTACTCCAATATATGAAATATGTCGATACATATTTATATTATTTCTCTTCTTTTGTAAAATTTATTTGGCGTAAGAAAAAAAAATTAAAATAAGACATTAAAAATTAATGAAAGATTTTCGCATTGTTTCTGTTATAAAATGTTAAGTTTGAAGAAATGAGAAAAATTACCCATACATATAATCATAAGTATACTTGTTATTGTAATTGTAATACTTTGTAAGTTTTACAAAAAAAGAAATAATATAAACATGTATGGACATATTTCAAATATATACAAAATATTATATAAATTATATATTTATATATATTTATACATACTTACACATACTTTTCTATAGTTATGTTTTTTTATAAAAAATTTTTTACCGAGATAGGCACATAAAAACTATTTTTATTTACAGCGTGCAACAAAGCAATCTTCTTTCTCTTTTTTTTTCCACTTCTACATTTTGTACTTTCAGTGGCAATTGGTCTTAGTCGCGTTAGTAACCCATTGGTCTTAGTAACCCATTAGTATCAAAAGAATTTTTTGAAAAATGATTTGAACAAATACGAGCATTGTTGAGAATATTTGACAGAAGATCCAAATATTGATCCACAAGTTGCGGTTATTCTTTGGAATACTATAAGAAATAAACAATATTAAGTTAAAACAACTTCTCTGAAAATTGACTATTATTATTTTATAAAACATGCAATTTTTTTATATCTGTTGAATGTAATTTTACGATTTTTATTGTTCATTTATTTCCAATTTTGGTTGTCGGGTCGATTTTTACAATTTTTTACATAACATCACACCATTTTTAATTAAAAATATTAGAATATGTATTTAAAATTCTATCTGACTGTTTTGTTATTTTCACGAGATTTGAAATATTATTAGGTTGCATGCATCTCCTAACACTTGCGAACGCGCACGGTAACGGTCAATCAGACTTACCTCGTCGCAACGTCCCGCAGTGGCTCCCCCTCCCCCTTACAACGCAGTGCTCTATCACTATATTCCTATATCTATCAGTCCAATATGACTGAGAAGTATTTTGCCTCTTTTACCGTCAATACAATTTTTTTTCGAACTTCACCTCCAAGTAAATTGATCAATTTATTTTGAATTTTTTTACGGCAATAGTGAATATAGTCTCTGCGTTTAAAGTGCTTTATCATAACAGGAATAAATTTTCCCAATTATTCAACTACTAAAAAATTATTGTTATTGGAAGTATTAACTTTTTATCAAAAGTAGAATCAATTAACCGCTCGAGAATAGAAATCCATCATATTTTCTCGTCATTAATCTATTTTTGTAAATGTTTGTCTACTTCGCTCAACGTTTCAAAACCTCTATCCAATTTTCCATAACGTGCAAATGATCAGGAAATATTTTTTGGCTTTTAAGACGCTTCAATAAATGTTTTCTATCATTAAATTCTTCTTTGCTTAAATTAGAGTTGCGGATTTAGCAAAACAATTTACAGCAAGAACAATAAATTTTATCTGTAAACTGAGAATAAACCACTTTTGTTTACAAATTTCTGTATAGACAACAAAACTATTATATAAATATCGATGTTATAGCGCCCCCTTTTCCCTAAAGACGACACCTTGGGTGATCGTCTCATTCGTCCCAACTTTGCGCCGGACTTGTTTTTATTGATATACAGTACAATATTTAGTTTTTAAGAATAGAAATACGGAAGTACCACTATGAAAAAAATAGGCTAGTATCAACGACTTTTATCTACTTTAACTTTTTACAGATTTTTTAAGTTTTTCTTATTTATAAATTTTATTAAAATAATAAGTTTTTTAATGTTTAATAAATTAAAATGAATACTCTTTAGAAAAAAAATGGACTTATTCTTATCATTTTATAATTTTCAGATTTTATAAGATTTCTTTAGAAATTAAAGAATAAGAAATTTTTGTAATTAGTTTTCATACATATCTATAGATTTCTAGAAAAGATAGAAACTTTTACAGTTTTTCATAATTGCTCTGAAAGAAACATTTTCTGCCATAATAAGTTTGAAACAACGCGACATCGGTGATTGTAGATGTCGCGGTGGACTTCTAGTTTTCATAATTAAAGAACATTGAATAAAAGACGCAACATTGATATTTCTCAATTATGTGTGTACAGTTTAATAAAATGGTAATAAAGTTATGTTTTGAAAGTGAGTCTTCAAAAATTTCTTTAAAATAAAAAAAAAGTATTTTCACAGTAAAGTAAATAATATATCATCACAAATATCTATGTCTAGTTTAAATTGGTATTTGTATGTTTTAAATATTAATCTGAAAAAATTTAAAAAAAATTTTTTTTTAATGTTATTTTATACAATAATTATGAAAAATTATGAAAAATTTTCATCATGGTAATATTTAAAATTATTTATTGTAAATAAAAAATTCAATAATATTATTAAAATCTTACAATGTTGCAGTTATCAACAAGAACACGGATGCAAGGATATTAATCAAACATAATCACGATAAATTCCGCCCAACTGGAAACGTAAGTCGTACGGCTAAGATATTCGAAAGGAAAAATAAAACATTAAATTCAAACAATTCGCAAGTTTCGATGACACAGTGTACGTATTCTGCCGCTATAATCACAGAAAAGCCGCCTAATGAAAGAATACAGAAAGCTTTTGCATTCTGGAAAAAATAAAGTTATCTCTCTTTTAAAATATATTGAATAATATACAAATCAAAACAAGTAAATCATTACATCATTTTCAAGTAAAATAGAAATATAACTGTTTGCAAGATGTCACCAATATGTAGAAAGATTGACAGATACATATAGGGACATGATATACAATCAATTAAGCACAATTGAAATCATAACTTTCTCGATTCTAACATTAAAAAATAAATTCAAATTGTTCTATCAATTATTTTAACAATTATATTAACATAAATCGCTCGATTGAATGGAAGAAATATATATTTATTGTTAGAGTGGGCGATCATTCCTTGAAGAATTTACACACAATGATTTATAATTATTATCGACTGCATCGCAATCTACGGAAAAAAATAAACTTTCAAAATTTTTATATTAAACATAATCCGCCATTTACATTAAAATTATAACCTACTTTTTATTAAACCTAATTGTAATTGCATTCATAAGTTAAAAAAATATTTTTATTATGAAAATATACATATATATATATATATATATATATATATATATATATATATATATATTCTGTCATTTTTTTGGTTTTAAATATAACTTCGAAATATATAATTACTATGTATATAATTGGCATTTTTATTAAATATCAACTTATAATATACGTGTTTTTAATAAAACATTTTTTAAGAAACATGTGTGTATGTAAATAAATAATCAACTCTGTAAGTAATTAATGATATAATATTATATTTGGCAGAATACATATGTATACTTTAAATTTAAGATTGTTATTTGTAAACATATCTCTGTAATTGAATTTATGTAAAAATGAAATAAACACATCTGTATTATTACTATAAGTTATTTACATAGAAAAATAAAAATATATATATATATATATACATATACACGAGTTATATTAATAAGTATTCACACAGAAATATTTTCTACTTACACCTTAAATCCACAACAAATTTAAGATAACTTTAAATGTTTCACACTAGTCAATATATTAACGTTTGCAGAATTTTTATAACTCCGACTCTTGTAATATGCTATTATATTCAGTAACGGTTAAAAGTTGAGGAGTATCGCCGATGTCCAAATAATTAAAAGTATCTGGTGTTGCTGGCAACCAAATAGTAGTTATATATTCATCTAAGACAGGAGTAGGATTTCTGAAAACAAAAAATATTTTTATTTTATTTATTAATCTATCTTAATAATATTATTGTTACATGTAACTTCTGATAAGTACCCTATTTTTGCAAAATTGGTCCACATTCTCGTAAGAATTTCTAATATTTCCCGATCCTTTGTACCTATTGCCGGCGGTTCAGGATCATCAATTTTACACTTAGGCAAATAAAAAAGATATGGCATATCATCAACATGAGAAGCTCCTAAAAAATTCCGTTAATTAAAATTATAAAAAGTAAATAAATAAAATTTATTTTTAATCAAAAGAGTTATATAAATTATACAACTCATATACCGATTGTAGTCCATTTATTTTCCGTAAGCCTCGTCTGAGTCATTTGGTTACCAACATAAGAAAATTGATAGAAAAAAGTCAATGCTTGTTTCTTTTTCCTTCGTTTGTTGACAAAATCTTTAGTAGGAATATTAAAATGTATATCACTTAGACATCGTATAATAGATGGAATATTCTCTTCAGTAAACGGTTTATTATGAAAATATTGCTGCTTAACACGTTCTGTCACTTCTATTATCTTTTTCTGATTTTGCGAATTTAGAAAATTTTCTATGTGTCGCGGTAGATCCTCATACATTGTCTTTAAAGTCTTCTCGCTAGTATCTATTAACAAATAAACCATCTATAAGTTTAAGAGAATGCAAAAATCATAACAATGATGACATATAATATTATATTTTAATATGTATATAATAATATATGTGTGTACAATATTAAAAAGAAATTTAAATTAAAAAAAATAATTAAAATAGCTATCAAATCTTGAGTAAAATATTCAGTGAAACAATGCTAATTAAATATTCGCTTAATATAACCAAAAATAACTTTTATTGTCTAAATATTTAATAAATACTACCAAACAGTTTATTATATTATTATTTAATAGTATTTGCGTAAATATTAGGAAAGTAAAATTAAATTTTACTTTTAAATATTTTTGATTACATTAACTAAAGTTTAATTGATACTATTTTACTAAACTAGTAACTCATTTAGTAACTATTATAAAATTATTTTTAATGTATAAATAAAATTACTAATTTTATTAATTTTTAATACCTTTAAGAAACATGATATATTCGTGAGAGGTAAAACCAACCATGATTGGTATATTATTGTCATCATCAAGTATTTGAGCGATAGACGATGAAAGGAAAGGTCTTCTTGCTTTATCATCAATTGTAGGTCCAAATGGGATATTAAAAGTACGCGATTTCTACAAAACTTTTTTTTGTGAATGATCATAATATTGTCATCCATTAAAATTTATTATTTAAGATGTACGATTTCATCTTTCACATGTAATGATGTATTAAAAATTCAAATTTGTGACGAAATAAGAAAGAAATACATAAAAAATAATCCTTACTTCTGGAGTAAGAACTTTATATTGCGCCTTGACGATTTCAACAGCTGGTAATGTTTGGAGAAGCTCAAAAACTTTTTTAGGATCTTTAGAATCGTTGCCAAGTACCGACGCAAGTTTAAAAGAAGAGACTTCTGGTTGATTTCTTATCATCGCCCAATCACATGTAACTGTACCACTCTGAAGAATAGCTTTGTGAAAAAGTCCTAAAGATGTGCATGCGTATGTGAAAAAAATAATATTAATATTTTATATTTTGTTATTACTGGTGATGGAAAATCTAATACATGTATATTATAGAAATCTTGTTGTGTTTGCACTAACAATTGTGAAGGCTCACTTTGGCAAATTAATTCAATTTGTTTTTAATTTTGGAGCCATTAAATTTATATTTGTCCTAATATTTAATATTTTGTTCAAAACTGTATATTTGTAATTCATGCGTGGTTACTATTTGTGAAAAATATATTAAACCAATTTTGAATAGAATATATTATAGGGTTGGTAAGTAACACGATACTAATAACGCTATTACCGTTTCCGTTACTTTTATCTATCTGTAACGATAACGGTGACGTTTTTACAGTAACAAATTTATTTTCATCATTGCGAAAAAGTTCACTTATACCATTACTTTTCTGTTATCCTTGTACCTATTCATAGATCGCGAGCTAATTTTATTACGTAATTGGAGCAATGTACTTTTCTTCACGATCGCCAATCGTAGAGAAGTACGTCCAATTAAATGGTAACGGTATTCGCGACTTGAAGAACTCGGTAACCCGAACAGTAGGTACGACAACACCGCGATAATATTTCACTTCAATCTTTTATAAAATGGACACTGGGTGCAGAAATTCTCGCCATTCACAAAATTGTCAAATAAAAAAATATGAAAAGATATATATATGTGTGTGTGTGTGTGTGTGTGTGTGTGTGTGTGTGCGTGCGCGTGCGCGTGCGCGTGCGTGTGCGTGTGCGTGTGCGTGTGCGTGTGTGTGTGTGTGTAAATTTAATACAAGAAAACTCGCTCTATGTACAGAATAGTTCAGAGAGTTTCAAGTTTTAATAGTTATTATACAGGTCTACAAAATTGGAGGGGCCTTGCACTTTGAACTTTGAATGACGTTTCTATAGGATTTTGATGCGCTGAAAATGACTACGTTGTCCGTTTTTTTTCCATCACCCTCTATTTTTTAAATAATCGCAAAAACAGCTTTTTTCGAATTTGACTTCTTTATGAATTTTTTCTGGTTAAAAAAAAATGATAGCAAGGTCAGTTTTACGCAGAAATATTCCCACAATACAGAAAATATTTTTTCGCTTCTTATAAAAATGTTTTATGCAAACCGTAAACAAAAAATTTTGAAAAAATCGTGAAAATCGTAAAAAAATGATAAATTTCAAAATATAAAACCAAATAATTAAAAAGGCCTGTTTTTTTATTGCTAAAGTAGTGCACATTCTGCGTTAAAAATAATATTTAAATATATGTTTGAAATTTGATGAAAGCAAGAAGAAAAATCTAGTGCAGTTCAATGCAGAAACAAAAACAAATCCAACATATACTTAATTTTCTGATACAATACAAATGTTTTTTCTTTTATTAGAATAATTTTATATGTTTAAGTACGATTTATAATAAAAACTTTCTTAAATTCTTTATATATGTTACATACTTGCGTATTATATATATTCTGGATTAACCTTCCGTAGGCAGTCTCGGTTTTTTTTTGTTTGAAGAAAAATTCTTAATCTCAAATGTCTTTGCTTAAATTCAAATTTTTATTAAATTAAAGTTTTAACATTAAAGGAGTTAGTTATTTGATAATGTAGGAATGTTGAAAATTATTATAACAGTGAAATTTTCTATTTTTTCTTAGCTTTCCTAGCTTGTGCCATATGACACAGAGAGACGGTCAAAGGACGTCCTTAGGATCGACTTGGACGACCTGAGGACGTCCTTAGGCTCAGCTTAGGACTTAAACGTCCCAAGGACGTCCTTTGGATACAGTGTGCTGTGTGGGCGACTTAAAATTACGTCCAGTGGGAATAACGTAGGCTATATATAGAATTCCTTTAGTTTATTTAACATTCGTCGGAAAGTCCTGAAATTTTCATCCTAGTATAATGTCCTGAGTCCGTCCCATTATTGTCTCGGGACATACAGGACGAATTCAGGATCATCCTGAGGGCGTCTTGTGCTACTAGGGATCTTATTACAGAACATGGCCTCTCAGAAACATATTTTCACTATGTGCAATCTTTTTTCTTCACTATTTACAACATTACTATTTACATTATTATAATATTTACATTATTCTAGATAACGATTAATCTTAATACTAAATTTACAATTTAATTGCATACTTAAATGTGGAATATAATTTTCCAATTTAATAAAAGCAAGCTCTTTTATTTTCAAAGTCCTGAGTCATTGACATTCTTTTGTACTTTGCTTTCTAGGATTGATTTTTTATTAAATAATAAATATAAATTTAACATTAAGATTAATCGTTATGTAGTATAAGTAAATATTATAATAATGTAAATATGTTATTTATACGCATTTTTTAAATTCTTGTCTTCCATATTGAATCAGCCATTTTGATTTGTTTATTTTTGGAATCAGTGTCCAAAAAAACTATACACAACATGATCTCACACAATTTTATAACTTCTTAAACTTTATTCGATGGCAGTCCGTCAGACGCGAGAGAATGTTGCGCACCGTAGGTAACGCTCGCGGGATGCATTTATGGTTTAAATTCAATAACTTTTTAATAAATAATTGGAAATTAATTTTTTAAAAAAAGAATTGAACTAGAAACATAGAGCTAATTTGCTTAACCAGTCAAATATGTTGTAAGATTTTTTGTTTTTTAATTATTTGGTTTTATATTTCGAAATTTATCATTTTTTTACGGTTTTTCACGATTTTTTCAAAATTTTTTGTTTACGGTTTGCATAAAACATTTTTATAAGATGGAAAAAAATATTTTCTGTATTGTGGGAATATTTCTGCGTAAAATGCCGTAAAGCTGACCTTGCTATCATTTGTTCTTTAATCAGAAAAAATTTATAAAGAAGTCAAGTTTGAAAAAAGCTGTTTTTGAGATTATTTAAAAAATGGAGGGTGGTAGAAAAAAACGGTCAACGTAATGGTTTTCAGCGCATCAAAATCCTATAGAAACGTCATTCAAAGTTCAAAGCACAAGATCTCCCCCCCCCCCAATTTTGTAAACCTATGTTATTAGTTATTATATTTAACATTAATTATCAAGTAATATAATTTAAAATCACTGAATGTGATACTTAATCTTATTTTATTAAGTTTATTAATTAAGTTTATTAATTTCTGTTTCTTTACCTTATGATCACAATGACGATAATACTTGGATTCTTTACTTTAAACAGGATTAGTGCGTTCAAAGACGTGAACTGCTTGAGATACGCAAGTAAATTTGTAACTGAATCAAAAACTAAGAATTGCTCCTACTATATATTTTTATATTGTGCTCAGGCCGTATCCAAACTAGGCTTCGGGCTCAAAATCTAGTTGACCAATCAGATTTTTTGATACTTGAAAACTTTTATACTTAACGTTTCCCTCTAAAACCTGTTTCCTTTAAGGTATTTCAGGATCTCAGTAATAATATTGGAGATTGCAACTTTTAAACTTTATAATTCCAAATGTCTTCAAAAATTGTATCATAACTTTTTAAAAATTTAAAGTCAAAACATATAATAGAAAATGGAAATTTTTGAGTCATCTCAAATCTCATATTACGATCCCAACACCTTGTAGTTTCACGATTACCGAAAAGATCTAATTTTTACAATTAAGCAAATAACATCCTATATTTTTCTATTAATACAATCCTACTTTATGACTATATGTAGAATTTACTATCAAATATTTATTTATTATGTGATAAACATTGAAGACTCAATAAAACTTGACAACATCCAATTTCACAAATCTTATTCCCGTTATCTTAATCCCGCTCTCATATTAGGAACTTATCCCATAAGTGATTTATATCCCACTATAGTATTACAAGAAACGAAAACAAAATAAAAAATAACAAACTATTATTTTTCAAGTAGCAGTAATGATAACGCATTTATTACCTTAAGATAACTGCTGATATTACCTTTAGATAACGGTGACAGCGTTAATAAATGCGTACAAGTGCTTCCTGCACTGACACCAAACACAGTAATGTTATTTGAATCTCCGCCAAAAACCTTAATATTTTCTTTAATCCATTTCAATGCGGCAACTTGATCTTTCAAACCTTGATTTCCGCTTGCTATTTCGTGACCAAGATTCAAAAAACCTTGAAATATAATTTTAAACATGTATTGGTAAACAATAGAAGTAAGCTCTATATCTTTCGCAAATATGCGATAAGAATTTTTTAAACATCTTGGAAAGATTCTTGGAAGCACAGATCTTACCTAAAGCGCCAAGTCTATAATTTATGGACACTAAAATGATATCTTTTGACATCAAGTAATCAGGTTGCTTGTGAGAATCATTACCAGAACCAACAAGATAAGCCCCACCATGAATCCAAACCATAACTGGATTTCCTGTCGTCCGATAAATATTATACGGTATATGAATATTAAGGTAAAGACAATCTTCGCTACCAATCACCGTTTGAGTCAATTGTTCCAATTGTACAGAAACATCGCCAGCATTTTTAGAAGCATCTCGAATACCTTCCCAGGAAGCTGGAGGTTCGGGATCCTGATTTTGAATATCAATAAGATACAATTTAATATTAAATAAAATCCCTAGCGGAGATATAGAATAAAGCAAGTGTAAAGCGCAGATTGAAACATAAAGACGTAAAAAAGTGTATGACACTTATTTAACGCTTGCATAACGCTTGTATGACGCTTATTATACGATACTTCAAGAAGCTTTCTATTTTTCGCCAGGAATAATATTTTACGTCGCAGTAACCACAAGATAATTAAAATCGAGCACATATTATTTTCTCAGTATGCTAGCAGAATAATTGTGACATATTTTCAAACAAAGGTACAATAAATAAAAATAAATCAGAGATTATTTGTGCTTGATAAAATAAGTTACCTTAAATCTCAACTCGTCTACTGGTGGAGCAGCAAAAGGTATGCCTTTAAAAGAGAGATAATGAGAACCGAGCACATTTTTTTCAAAGATTCCTTGTAGTTTTCCTTGTTTCACAGTCACAATTGGTCTATTCATGATGAAGCAAGAACTGTCTACTTTATTTATGTGATAAGCTTGTAGTATTCTGCTGCTGCTACTACTTCAGATATATTTATACTGTTATCTCTGAACCGATCAAATCATTTATATATTGAACTTTGATAATGACGTAGTTGATGATGAAATCCCTCTCTTACTGTCTCTCGACGACTGACAATGAGCCACCGATCGTGCGTGCTTTTATAGCAATATGAACTAAAAATCTATAATATATAATATATCAGGGTAAAGAAGTAACGCATTACTTTTAATTGTAACGCCGTTATCGTTATAGTTACTTTTTTGGTAACAAATTGGTAACGGCGTCAACTTTTTTTCTTGTAACGTATACTCGACAGCAAAATTAAGAGATCACCTATTCTGACTCCGAAAAATAGGCGTAATTCAAGACAGTGTAATTTTGTCAAAAATAATCGTAAAAAAATTTTTTAAAAAATATTTTAAAGCTTAAAATCTTTAGTTTTGAGATTGATAAATCATTAAACGATTTACACATTGTTTACGAAGTTACGCAGATTCAAATGGAAATGCGTCAAATCTTAACATTTTTTACAAATTTTGCAAAGCTTCACGACGCAAAATAAAAATTGCACGCAAATGCGGTGTACAGCTTTTGAAAGCGTGGATCTTTAGCTTTAATTTGCGTTTTTGTTGAGTTTTGTACGATTTCTTTTCACTGAGTTAGGCAACACTAAAGCAAAAATGGTTACTTTCTTCAATGTTGAATAAATCGGCGCATAAGAATCGTACAACGCTCAATAAGTACGCAAATTAAAAATAAAGATTCACGCTTTTGAACGCTGCAAATTGCATTTGTGTGCGATTTTTACGTCAATTTACGTCAAATAAACTCGCAAAATTCGTAATAAATTTTGCCGCATTTTTATTTTTATCCGTAAAAAATCAGTATATGTTTTCAAAGTCGATATTAAAAGTGAATGTAGAAACATTAAGCTGTGAAATGCATTTTGAAACATTTAATTTATCATTTTTGTTGATGTATCATGTTACACTCTCTTTTGGAAAGTAACTGTTGATGATCCTTTAATTTTGCTGTTAAAAGCTTACTTAATCTTTGCTGAATTCGATATTTGAACTTCATGAAAAACAAATTATAAAACGATCTTCCAAGGCTCATTTTAAAGGGCGAAACCTTACGATTATTTTAGTTAATTTTTCTTGAAGATTTTTTTACACTAAGAAATAAAGTAAGAAATTCAAGAAAGATTTTTAAAAATCAAAAATTTTCCAAATTTAAACAAATTTAGGAAGTTGCTAATTTTTGCTTAAATTAACATAAAGTCAAAAGTTAAAAAACGCTTTAAAAAGATTTAGTAATTAAAAAATAATCCACGGTATTTTCAATGTTTTATTGCATTATGAAAAATTTTTTATTTTGCGAATTTTTGATTTTTAAAAATTTTCCTGAGTTTCTGCCTTTATTCCCTAGTATAAAAAAATCTTCGAGAAAAATTAACTTAGATAAAAGAAACCTCTAAATCATTTTAAATGTTTTGCCCTTTAAAATGAACTCTGGAAGATTGTTTTATAACTTTTTTTTCACGAAATTCAAATATCGATTTCAACAAAGATTAAATGAGCGTTCAACAGCAAAATTAAAGGATCACCAACAGTTACTCTCTAAAAAAGTGTGTAACATAAGAAAGCAACAAAAATGATAAATCAAATGTTTCAAAACGCATTTTACAGCTTAATGTTTCTACATTCACTTTTAATCGACTTTGAAAATATATACTAATTTTTAACGGATAAAAATAAAAATGCGGCAAAATTTATTACAAATTTTGCGAGTTTATTTGACGTAAATTGACGTAAAAATCGCACACAAATGCAGTTTGCAGTGTTCAAAAGCGTGAATCTTTATCTTTAATTTGCGTACTTATTAAGTGTTGTACAATTTTTATTCACCGATTTATTCAACATTGAAGAAAGGAACCATTTTTGCTTCAGTGTTGCCTAATTCAGTGAAAAAAAATCATACAAAACTCAACAAAAACGCAAATTAAAGATAAAGATCCACGCTTTTGAATGCTGTAAACTGCATTTGTGTGCGATTTTTATTTCACGCTGTACAGCTTGGCAAAATTTTTATAATATTTTGACATTTGTCGGATATTTTTTACGAACTTTGCAAAGCTACATGGTATGAAAAAAAAATTCCACAAAAATGCGATTTACAGCATTTAAAAGCGTGAATCTTTACTTTTAATTTGCGTTTTTGTTGAGCATTGTACAATTATTATTCACTGAATTATTCAACATTGAAATAAAATGGCCATTTTTGCTTCAATGTTGCCTAGCTCAGTGAAAAAAAATGGTATAAAACCCAACAGAAACGTAAATTAAAGCTAAAGATCCACGCTTTCGAATGCTGCAAACCGCATTTGCGTGCAATTTTTATTTTGCATTGTAGAGCTTTGCAAAATTTGTAAAAAAGTTTAAGATTTGACACATTCCCATTTGAATCCGCGTGACTTCGTAAACAATGTGTAAATCGTTTAATGATTTATCAATCTCAAAACTAAAGATTTCAAGTTTTAAAATGCTTTTTTTAAATATTTTACAATCATTTTTGACAAAGTTACACTGTCTTTAATTACGCTTATTTTTTGGAGTCAGAATAAGTGATCCCTTAATTTTGCTATCAAGTGTAGTTAAATTTTTCAATAACGGTAACGAATTTAATAATTACTTTTATCGTTATTTTTTATATTTTAGTCTATTTATAGCATAATTTTTGTATTATATATTTAATTTTCATTTTTCAATTGATGTTCTTTGGCCAATACTTACAGTCGCGATCATATATTTAAAATCATCTCAAGTATTGTCTTAAGATGTCATCAACCAATCAAAATCACATTAGCATCTTAAAACGCTAAATACGGCCTTGAAATAAGATTTGATTACATGTAATACCGGCCACAGTATTATACGTTGTCGTATTTAAAATTGTCTTAAAATTAGTTTTAAGATATCAGAAACCAATTACAAATTTTACAAAATTGTACATTAACATAACAACAAACTTTATGAAAATTCTTCAAACTCAAATAAATATAACAAATACAATGACTTTTTTACTTGTAATCGGTAGACATCAACTCCGGAATTCGGAGAAGAATTGCAACGGTTTTTAAAATCAAAGAAATCTGATATCAAACTATTACAAGATTTTTCAACATCAACAAAAAGTATTTATTAAATTTAATACGGCGTAGCGGCGTTACCAAACAGTGCATCAGTCGATAAACTGCTTAATAAAGGTAATTCTGTACTATATAGAGAGCATCTACAAAATAACACAATAGAGTACCAGCTTCTGTTAAAAATTAATAATAAATATCGTAAAAAATTTATCGAGTTTATATTTGACGAATCCCATAATTTATCCAGAAAAGTTCTTGTAGTTTTATTTATTTTAAAAATAATAATAATTCTAGTATTATTAAATTAAAATTTTTAAACATAAAATTGGGGAAACAGAAAAATAAAAATTATAAACTATGTTTATAATTTTAATAAAAATTAAGATTTTTATTTGCATTTTAAGTATTTTAAACTTTATCTTACTTTGTCTTTAACTTCTTTATTAAGTCTCACAAACATATTGTTAAACAAATATTGTTTCTATTAGTGCTTATTGTAACAGGACTTTCGTTTTCGGAGCGAGTGGGGATAGTGGAGTGCGATTATCAGTGCGATTACCATCAGTGTGTATTAAAAAAGGCAGGGTGTGAATGGAATGAGAGAGTTGGAGGAGTGAAGTGGGTGAGGAGATAGAGAAGGTGGAGTAGAGTGGTGGAGTGAGTGGGGAACAAATTTTGTGGGTGATTGAAGAAGAGAAAGCGAGAGAGAACTGAGAGAGTGTGTAAGGTTAGGAGAGTGTGAGATGGGCGAGAAGAGGTGGGAGTTCAGTTCAGTCAAATTATTGGTACCCGTTCCCAGAACTACCGGAACGTTACTACCATTACACAAAAACTGTTTATTAGAATTCAATGCACGAGGACAACAACACTGTCCTGGCGGCCGATTGTAATACAATCGACGGGTACAAAAATATGAATAACTGGTAAACACGTCCGAACTTGTAAAGCCCGTATCAGACTACGCATTAAAGATTGAGATTGAAGATTAAAGATTGAAATTTTGTCTAATCAAAACAAGGAAATTTTAACTCCTTTTATTTTGATTGGCTAAGCTGAATCTTTAATCTTCAATCTTCAATTTTCAATGCGTAGTCTGATACGGGCTTAAGAGTTAGACTAGTAGAAAAGGAAGAGAGAGTCGGAAGGACGGGATCCGATAGCACACGGTGCGATAGCCCACCAACCAATCATCTTGACTTATCTAACCCAACTAACGAAAAAACTCTAGGCATTGGCCGCTGTGAGTGGTGGTGTGCTATCGGTCCCGTGTACTATCGGGATCCGCCCGAGTCGAAAGAGGAAGGAGGGGAGGATATAGAGCAAGCAAGGATGAGGAAAGAACTTGAGTTGTTTAGAAGAAGTAAAAAAAATGCCAAGATCGCCGAAGAAGGAGGGGGAAGAGTTAATGATAATGGAAACGATAAAGAAGTGGATGGAGAAGCTTAAAGGAAAATGGAAGAGAATAAAGGATAGGATGTCAGTATTAATAGCAGAGCTGGAAAATATGAGAAAGGGGGAGGAAGTTTGGAGGGAGGAGAGGGGGAGGATGGAGAAGAGATTGTGGGAGTTGGGGCAAAAATTGGAGAAAGGATAATAGAAGGAGGAAAGGGAGGAAAAGATAGAGGATCTGGAGAAGAGATTGAAAAATCTGCAATGCGGGGGAGGGGAAAAAAGAGGAAGGGGAGAGGCAGGAAAGGCGGAAATAAAAGGGTGAGAAAATTGGAAAAAATTAGGGAAGAGAGATTGAAGAGGAGAAAGAACGTAGTGATGAAAAGCTTTAAGGGAGGGAGGGGAATGTGGAAAGGAAGATTAGGGAAATATTCAAACAAATAGGAGCAGAGGTAAAGGTGGAAAAAATGAGAGAAGTGAGGGCTGGAAGGAGGGTCTGGGGTGGCACGGCGATGGTCAAACTAGGATCAGAAGATGAGAGAAAGGAAATTATGAGGAAAAAGAGAGGGTTGAAAGAGGGGATGTCTGGATAGGAGATGATTTAATGTGGAAGAAAAGGCAAAACAGGTGGAAGTTTATAGGGTTAGTTAAGGAGGAGGAAAAAAGGGGACAAGATTATGGATAGGAAAGAATAAAGCACTGGTGAAAGGAGAATGGTAGTTTTGGGACGTAGAAGGGAAAGTACTGAAAAGGGGGTGGGGAAGGAGGGGAGTAAGGGGCGGATCCCGATAGCACACGGGACTGATAGCACACCACCACTCACAGCGGCCGATGCTTAGAGTTTTTCCGTTGGTTAGGTTAGATAAGTTAAGATGATTGGTTAGTGGGCTATCGCATCGTGCGCTATTGGATTCCGTTCGGGAGTGGAGGAGAGAAAAAAAATTAGGGAAAGCGTAAGAGAAGGTGTAAAGAGGGGTCGAGAGGAGTGGAGGAAGAAAAGGAACAGGAGAGGGTTGGAAAGAAAGGATGCGGGGTTGTTAAGGGAGAGAGAAGGAGAGGATGAAACGAGTGGGGGAGAGGGATAGAGAAAGTGGTTGAAGAGAAAAGTAGGGTGATTAAAGTGAGGTTCTGGAACGTGGCGGGGATAGGGAACAAAGACGTAAAGTTCTGGAGAGAAGTAACAGAGTGGGATATAGTCGTAATAATGGACATGTTCTCTATCTCCGCCACGTTCTAGAACCCCACTTTAATCACCCTACTTTTCTCTTCAATCACTTTCTCTACCCCTCTCCCCCATTTCTCTCACCCTCTCCTTCTCTCTCCCCTAACAACCCCGCATCCTTTCTTTCCAACCCTCTCCTGTTCCTTTTCTTCCTCCACTCCTCTCGACCCCTCTTTACACCTTCTCTTACGCTTTCCCTAATTTTTTTTCTCTCCTCCACTCCCGAACGGAATCCAATAGCGCACGATGCGATAGCCCACTAACCAATCATCTTAACTTATCTAACCTAACCAACGGAAAAACTCTAAGCATCGGCTGCTGTGAGTGGTGGTGTGCTAAGGTCTAGTGTGCTATCGGGATCCGCCCTACAAGGGGTTCACGTGCCGACGTTATACAAAGTATATACAAGAGTGGTGGCTGATAAGTTGGAGGGAGAGATAGAGGAAGGAAAGAAGATACCACAGACTCAAACGGAGTTTAGGAAGGGAATGGGGACGATTGATAATGTGTACATTTTAAACTACCTTGTAAACAAGCAATTGAGTAAGGAAAAGGGGAAGATGGTGGCGTTTTTCATAGATCTGAAAACCGTGTTTAATTCTATGGATAAGGGGGATGCTGGTAAAGGCGATGAAGGATATGGGGATCAGTGAGAGACTAGTGAGGAGATGTGAGGAGGTATTAAGGGAAACGAGGAATAGGGTAAAGGTAGGAGGGAAAGTAAATGAGTTGTTTTGGACGAGGAGAGGAGTTAGGCAGGGCTGTCCGCTGAGTCCGGGACTTTTCAATTTGGTAATTGCAGACCTGAAGGAAGATATGGTGAAAGGGGGATGGGAAGGGGTAAAGGTCCGCAGCAAACCGATGGCGCGCCGCGCCGCCTACTGGTGGCCCAAGAAGCTCGCAGAACTCAGGCGAGCTACTGTGGCCGCTAGGCGGGCGCACACGCGCGCCAAGCGGCGAGGCATGGAGGAGGAGCTGACAAATACCACGGCGGTCCTCAGGGATGCCAGAAAGGCCCTGAGGACTGCCATAGCCCGGGCGAAGGCCGTGACCTGGGAGGATATGCTCTCCGAACTGGATCGCGATCCATGGGGCAGGCCTTACCGAATAGTGTTGAAAAGGCTCCGCCCATGGGCGCCTCCAGTCTCGGAGACGCTGGACCCCCAGTTCCTCGGTAGGGTGGTGAACACATTGTTCCCCACCCGGGGGAGGGACATCCCGGACAAGTCCGGCCCTCCTCCAGGATGGTACGAGGAACTGGAGGTGTCCAGGCACGAAATGGTCGCGGCCTTCGCCCGCATTCAGGGTAGGAAGGCGAAGGCGCCCGGGCCGGACGGCATTTATGCCAAGGTCTGGGCCCGGGCGTCACCGTACGTCGGGGAGGCGCTTCGTGCTACATACACGAAGTGCCTCCGTGAAGGAACTTTCCCCAGGAGGTGGAAGAGGGCCCGGCTTGTCCTCCTTAGAAAGGAGGGCAAACCCGCGGAGAGTCCCTCCGCGTACAGGCCCCTCTGTATGCTGGATGATGCGGGCAAGATCTTTGAGCGTATCATTGCCAATCGCATCATCCAGCATATGGCCCGGAACGGTCCCGAACTGTCCCCCGAGCAATATGGGTTCCGAGAGGCACGGTCGACCATCGACGCTATACGTCAGGTCCGATCCCTCTCGGAATCCATAACGGGGGACGGGATGGTGGCGTTGGCGATATCCCTGGATATCGCCAACGCTTTTAATAGTCTACCATGGGGCGAGGTAGTGGCAGCGCTGTGCGAACACTTTCGCCTGCCGCCCTACCTCGCCGCCATCGTTCGGGACTATTTCCGGGACAGGGTGCTGGAGTTCCGCGATAAATCCGGACTCCAGCAGCGGAGGGACCTGTCGTGTGGCGTTTCGCAGGTGTCCGTGTTGGGCCCCCTGCTGTGGAACGCCACATACGACAAAGTGCTCCGCGCGGCTCTCCCCCCCGGCTGTCATGTCGTCGGCTATGCCGACGACACGTTCATAGTGGCTGGGGGGACCTCTTGGGGAAGAGCGGTTGCCACGGGCAACTGGGCTGTGGCCTGTGTCGTTGGTGCCATTAAAGACCTGGGCCTGAGGGTGGCCCCGGAGAAGTCGGAAGCCATCTTCTTTCACGATGGCTCCTCCGGGGTACCGCCCCAGGCCTTCGTCCTGGTGGACAACACCCGCGTTCAGGTGGGTGCAACCCTTAAGTACCTAGGGTTGCACCTGGACGGTCGCTGGGCCTTTACTAGTCACTTTGACAAGCTGGCCCAGCGGTTGGACAAGAGGGTTGACGCCCTAAACGGGTTAATGCCCAACCTCCGGGGTCCGAAGGTGGGTGCTAGACGCGCGTACGCCCTCGCGGTCATGTCCGGGGTTCTGTATGGAGCCCCGGTATGGTTCCGCGAGGCGCTGGCCAGCCGCCGCATCAAGAAGGTTCTGCACGATGTGCAGCGGCGGCTGGCGCGTAGGATAACGCGCGAGTTTAGCACCGCTCCCAACGCGGCAATTATGGCCCTGGCGGGGCTCCCCCCGGCGGAGTACACGGCCGACGCCCAGGCATGGAGTTATGCCAGGGCGAAGGCCGTCCGCCTCAAGGGGGGAGTGGTAACCCCCATGGTCGCCGCGTTGCTGAGCGAGAGGGCCCGTCGGCGGGTGATGAGAGCGTGGAAGAGAAATTTCATCGAAAACCCCCCGGCGGCCGGATCTCGGATCCTGGAGGCCGTCCTACCGCACCTGGACGAATGGGTGGGCCGCCCGTTTGGCGGCCTGTCCTACAGGACGACACAGGTGCTCACCGGGCATGGTTGCTTCGGTGAGTACCTGTGCAGGATTAAGAAGGAACCAACGACACGGTGCCATCACTGTGGTGCCGCCCGGGACTCCGCGCAGCACACGCTGGTAGACTGCCCAGCGTGGGAAGAGCTGCGCGGAGTCCTGAGGGCGGAAATAGGTAATGACCTCTCCCTGCCGGCCATCATTAGCCAAATGGTCGGCCGGGAGAGTGCCTGGAAAGCGGTCTCCTCCTTCTGCGAACAAGTAATGCTGCAGAAGGAGGAGGCCGAGAAGGTGAGAGAGAGGCGGCTGGGGGGACGAATGCCCCCCGGCAACGCAAATAGTGGCAGGGACGGCGGGGACGAGGACCATGACCCAACTTGACTCCCGCCCCGGCCGCCCAGACGAAGAAGAACTGCCCCCCGTCCTCCGGGCTCTAGTGGCCCTGCTGTACGGAGGCGGAGGGGCAGAAGAGCCGTGGCGGTTGCCTCCTCCCTCCCCACTATCGCGGAGGAGAGGGAGGATGAAAACCGCTGCAGCAATGCAGAGAGGGGGCAACCCTCCTCTCCAGCGGCTGTCGGCCCCGCTTTCGGGACGCGCAGCCGCGGGAGGAGGGTTCCCCGCAACAGTGAGCCCGGCGAGGCAGACCCGACCTGACGGTCCGGGGGGAGCGATTAATGCGTGACACAATGCGCCACCGCTCCCCCCCAGTGCATCGCCGGGGTGGTGGAAGAGGGATTAACCCCCTCTCCACCACGTAGTAGAAGGTGCCCGCGCCTCCTTAAGAGGCGCGATGGGGCCCGGGAAATTCGGCGGGGGCCGGATCCCCGGGCTTTGCCCCCGCAACACCATGGGGAAGAGGCGGGGGTGGGCTGGTGTCCCTCTCCCCCGACCTGAGGCCGGCTTGGCCTCACGGCCCTGCCGGAGGACCCTCAACAGGGTACCCCTGGCGTGCTGAGTCGGCCTCGGCCGACTTGGTCCGGGGGGCTCCGGAAGTATGCTGCACGCGTTCCCGGAGCCCCCCAGTCAAGGACCAAAGTTGGACACCCGGAGGGGTTTTAGTGGGTATGCCCCCACCGTCACGTTGACGGCGGGGAAGAGCCCCACATAACCGCCAGGCTTCCCCCGAGGCCTGGGGTATGCGGTAACGCATTTCCCCTCCGTGAACAAACAAAAAAAAAAAAAGGGGGTAAAGGTGAAGGGAAGGAGAATACATACCTTAGCCTATGCGGACGATATCGTCTTACTAGCAGAGAATGAAGAGGAAATGAGTTCGATAACGGGAAGGATAGGGATAGGGTACATATGAGGGAGAAGGAACTGGTTGTGAATGTAAAAAAGTCGAAGATAGTAAGGCTTGGAAAAGGAGGGGAAAAAAGGAAAAAAGTAAAATGGAGGTGGGGAGGGAAAGAAATGATAGAGGTTAAAAACTTTAAGTATTTAGGATACGTTTTCTAGAGGAACGGCAAGCAGGAAAAACAGATAAGGGACATGTTGAAGAAGGGGGTGACGGTTATGGGACAAGTATGAGGAATAGAGAAGAGATTGATTGGAAGGAATTACGAGAAAAAGATATGGTTGTTCGATGCTTTGATTTGGACGGTGTTGGCGTATGGAGTGGAAGTATGGTGGAAGGAGAGAGAAAAATTAAAAAGAGTACAAGAAAAGTTTTTGAAGTAGATATTAGAGGTGAATTGGAGAACACCGGGATATATGGTAAAGAAGGAGTTACAGGAAAAATTAAGAATGAGGGCGTATAAGAAGATTATAAGGATTTGAAGAGAGACTGGCGAAAAGGAGAGGAAGCAAATGGGCAAGGAGATGTTGGGAAGAGATGAGAAAAAAAGTTAAAAGTGGAGATAAGTTATCGGAATGGGAAAGGGACACAAAGGAATTTTTTTAAGAGAGAAAAGTGGGAATTAAAGAAATGGTGGAGGGGAGGGATAAGGGAAGTTTTGTATTTGGGGAAATAAAGGAGAAGGATATAGAGGAGCAAAGGAGGGAGAGATGGGATAGAATTACTGGGTCGAGATACAATAAATGGTATAGGAGAATATAGGGAGAAGGGATTCCGGGGTACTTGAAGAATAGAGTCTTATATAAAGAGAGAAGCAACATCGAACTCCCACCACAACCTTTAATATCCAATTGAGTCCTTCACCGCCATTTTGGGACCACTCTAACATCAACAAACACCATTCGTATCATTCTGCAAACAGCTGTAGTTACAATATGGCTGCTCGCTTAGCCAATCAAGTATCAATCAGATTATCAATCAGAGTTTCACACATCAATGTCGCTTCTCTCATAATATAGGATTCTACTTGAAAAAGGGGATAGGAGGAAGAAAGATGGGGAAGAATGGCGAGGTACAGATTGGGGAAGAGAGTAAAGGCGGGGGTTTACTGGGGAGAATGATAAAGACAAAGTATTTAGAATGTGTGGAGGAGAAGAAGAGACATAGAGACATGTTTGGGAGGGAGGAGATCCGATAGCGCACGGTGCGATAGCCCATCAACCAATCATTTTGACTTATCTAACCCAACCAACGGAAAAACTCTAGGCATCAGCCGCTGTGAGTGGTGGTGGGCTATCGGTCCCATGCGCTATCGGGATCCGTCCGTTTGGAAGGAGTGCGGAAGTTGGGGAGCAAAGGGGGTATGGGAAGAGCAGATGGAGGTGGTGCTGGGGGAAGAGGGATAGGAAGAAAAATGGTTAAAGAAATGAGAAAACTTTATAAAGGAGAAAAGAATGGAGGGAGAGGCAGTAAAGGAGTAGGGTATCGATTGTCTAACTAAAATATAGTGAAAATGTGAAAAGTGAACAGTTTATGTGATTTTGTAATTTTTACCATGGTGAGAATGTGAGCCATCTCACGTGAGTTTATTCGACAAGAAATGTCTTGCCGAATAGTGAGATTGAAAAGAGAAAGGTAGCTGCTATATGCATACATGAGAGAGACAAATATGCCAAACTCGCTACATAAAATATTATACGCATCGATTGAAAATAATAGCAGAAATCGTAATCGCTGTGTTATTTGACGAAAAATATGAAGAGGAAGAACAGATATTAAGAATTACAAGAAGAAGATTGAGAGATAAATCTAATCCGTTTGCATTACTAGAAACTCAATTTCGTTCGTTATATAGATGAAGTTTTATGTTAATGGAAGAGGTTATGTCATAACTGAACCCCGTTAAATAATGAATAAATTGCAGATTATCTAGAGAATGAATTTCTGTTTAAGCCTCAGTATTATATTTTATTACTTCTAACTCTCACTGAGTCACAGTAACACGTGAAAAAATAATACAGTCTCGGTCAAAATTATATTTTCCATATTAGTAAACTAGTGATGTCGTATTTTCACTTCATAGTTACACAATCGGGTGAATATTTTCACGTGAGATGAAAATGTGAGAAGTGAACCATCTCACCGAAGTTAGACAATTGATGCCCAGGACGGGAGGGGGAAGTGTGGAGGAATCAAGAGGGAGTGAATGGTAAAAAAATAGGAGGAGGAATGAATTGGAGAGAGAAAAAAGAAGGAGAGAAAGGGAGGGAGAGAATAAGAAGAGAAGAAAGGGAGGATGGTATAAATGAGGGAAATGATAAACAATGATAGTGCTGACTTAAGAAGGGATTATGAGTAAATAAGTGAAATTGTAGATAAAAGAGAACTTTAAAAATGAATAGGAAAAAGCGGAAAAGGAATAGGGAAACTTGCTCTGAAAGCGGGGGTCTCCGTGTGTGCGTGTGCGTAGGTGGAGCGGTAGATGATAAGAAGTAGATTAAGATATAATAAGGTAGGTTAAGTATAGTAATAAGATTAGATTAAGGAACATGTATATAAAAAAATTTGTAACCTTCAGGGGATCAAATAAAGCATTATCATACCATAGTACTTATTGCAACAATACAATAAGTATTGTTACAATACTTATTGTAACAATAAAATGTTACCAAAGTAATTAGGTGATCAACCGAGCCGCCGAAGGCAGACGAAGATCTAAATTATACTTTGTGTCTCGCCTTTCGAAATTACGAGGGTAGTCTCGCTACTTCACGCCTAACTAGCCACAACTTAAGAGCCAGATTTTGAACTTTCTTGCCATCTATGTCCCGTGGTGGACTCAATTATTTCCCTTCTTTATTCCATTTAGAGTTCATTATTCAAAAGAAAGGGATTATTATGGTTGTGAGTACTGCATCAGCTTGTGCCGTGGCATATGTGTACAGTCGTGGTTATTACGGTTGCGACACTTTTTCTTTGATAGTCTTTGGAATGTAGACTTATTCATCGAAAGGCAAACGTAATTGGTTGGATCTATAAGTAAGAATCAATTACATTCTCAACGCACGTTAGAGTTGCGCGTTCAGAAACTCATCGAAAAATAGTGCAATTCTAATGACTGCGACTGTACACCCATGGAAATTGATTCTGTCCATGGGAAAATTTTCCAAACTAAGAAGTCGCTATTTTTCTATATACTTACAGTTTATGATTAACGTAACGACCAATAAGCTATAGTCGTTGCATTAATCATAAACTGCGAGTATGTAGAAAGTGGTGACTTCTAAGTTTAGAAAATTTTTCCATGGACAGAATCAAATTCCATGGGTGTACACCCAGCGTGTTTGATTCTGTCCATGGAAAAATTTTTCAAATTGAGAAGTCACCACTTTCTACATACTCGCAGTTTATGTTTAAAATAATGATTAGAGTTTATTGGTCATTACGTTAATCATGAACTGTAAGTATGTAGAAAGATAGCGACTTTTCAGTTTAAAAAATTTCTCCATGGATAGAATCAAATACGCTGGGTGTACACCTATGGAATTTGATTCTGTCCATGGGAAAATTTTCTAAACTAAGAAGTCACCATTTTCTACATACTCGCAGTTCATGATTAATGTAACGACCAGAGCTTATTAGTCGTTACATTAATCATAAACTGTAAATATGTAGAAAGATAGCGATTTCTTAGTTTGGAAAATTTCCCAGTGGACAGAATCAAATTCCATGGGTGTACACGTATTAATTTGCTGATTAAGACCCGTGCTGTGACAGGAGACGAATACAATTGAAACCTTGATGCTTACTGTAACTGAATTTTTAATTTTAACACTTTTACAATGCCGAAATAATGAACAAAAAAAACGGACTAAAAAATAACTGCGAAACTGCACGCGGCGCATCGACAAGATGAAAAGTGAATAATATTACTAAGCGAAGGACCTTATTGCTGGCAAGCGAGTGGGAGAGCGCCTTGCGCAGGACTATGAGCCTTGCTCATCGAGCGGAGAACGTAATTGGTTGGATTCACAAATATTAGGAGTATAAATAAGTTTCCGTCGTTTCACAAAAAATGGCGCCACTAGTAAGTTATGGTTAAAATTGTCTGTTGTAAAACGTTATATAAGGTTGGACATCTGGCAACAACATAACCTTAAAATATTAGCGATTTTGTATCAGCATCATATATCTCTTTCGTGCGAAAATGTCGAGTTTTGAGCCGAATAAGCGTCATTTGCGGGAGCTTTTGATTTACTTTTTTAATTTGAAGAAATCTGCAACCTAGGCGCATCGATTGCTTGTAGAAGCATATGGTGAGGCTGCCTTAAGTGAGAGAAGTTGCCGTGAGTGGTTTCACAAGTTTAAGAACGGTGAATTTGACGTCGAAGGCAAAATACGTAGCAGAAGACGGAAAGTGTACGAAGACGCGGAATTGGAAACATTATTAGATGAAGATTCATGCCAAACGCAAGAAGCACTTGTACTTGCATTAAGAGTGACTCAACCAGCAATTTCACATCGCTTAAAATTATTGGGAATGATTTAAAAACAAGGAAACTGGGTTCCATATGAACTGAAACCGAGAAACGTTGAACGCCGATTTTTCAAGTGTGAAATGCTGCTTGCCAGGCATAAACAAAAGGGTTTTTTTGCATCGTATAGTCACTGGTGATGAAATATGGATCCACTACGATAACCCAAAGAAAAAGAAATCATGGGGACCACCTGGCCAAGCTTCAACATCGACAGCCAAGCCGAACATTCATGGAAAAAAGCTCATGTTGTGTATTTGGTGGGATCAACTTGGTGTCGTGTATTATGAGTTGCTCAAACCGAATGAAACCATTACTGGGGCTCTCTACCGAACACAATTGATGAGATTGAGCCGAGTACTCAAGGAAAAACGTGCCTACTACTACTCCAGACACGACAAAGTTATTCTTCTGCATGATAATGCTCGTCCACATGTTGCGGCGCCGGTCAAAACCTACCTGGAAACACTCAATTGGGAAGTTTTACCCCACCCGCCGTATTCACCAGACATTGCTCCTTCTGATTACTACCTGTTTCGATCGATGGCGCATGGCCTGTCTGAGCAATACTTCACATCATATGAAGATACAAAAAATTGGGTCGATTTGGGGATAGCTTCAAAAGATGAAGCATTCTTCCGACGCGGTATTCGTATGCTGCCAGAAAGATGGGAAAAAGTAGTGGCTACCGATGGACAATATTTCGAATAAAACATTAGGTACCGTTCTTTCACAATAAATGCCCAATTTTTGATAAGAAACGGCAGAAACTTATTTATACTCCTAATATTACTGTACAGAAAAAAATTAATGTCAATTCAACAATTCATTGTTTCATATATATGCAACAATATAAAATCTTCTTAGAAAAATTTATGATCTTAAACAGACATAATTTGCTTAGATAAAAAAAATTTTTCTCTTTGTGTAAGTGCTGTATTGCCGTGATAACATAATTTTAATTTATTATTAAAAGTCGTAATTCTATTTACATTATTTTTTAAACAAATCTTCGTATCCAAGTAAATTTCATTATGCAATTAAAAATTACAATAGCGCGCGACCAACCGTGGTATCCCGTATACTTCTTGCATAGGCGCAAGGGACACCATTTCTGGCAGTTCCTCAAGCACCTCAGGCACCGATTCGTGTCTTCTCTCTCGATCCAGCGTCGAGCGAGGAAGAGACGGTATCGAAACGCCCCCCCCCCCTACTTTCTGATGGCACCCCGACCTCCGCCGCGCTGCTATAAAACACGTAAGTGCGCGCCTCGCGTAGTTCGCGTGTGTGCGGCAGCCGAGCGTCAGCGCGGAGGGACATTATTTCTGCCAGTGCGTGTACACCCAAGGACTTTGATTCTATCCATGGGGAAATTTTTTAAACTGAGAAGACGCTATCTTTCTACATAGTTACAGTTCATGATTAACGTACCGACCAATAAGCTCTAATCGTTTCATTAATCATGAATTGCGAGTATATAGAAAGTGGTGACTTTTCAGTTTGGAAAATTTCCCCATGGACAGAATTAAAGTCCTTGGGTGTACACCCTGGAATTTGATTCTGTCCATGGGGAAATTTTCCAAACTAAGAAGTCGCTATTTTTCTATATATTTACAGTTTATAATTAACGTGACGACCAATAAGCTCTAGTCGTTACATTAATCATAAACTGCGAGTATGTAGAAAGTGGTGACTTCTCAGTTTAGAAAATTTTCTCATGGACAGAATCAAATTCCATGGGTGTACATAGTTTTAGAGGAACATATAGAAGGTTCCCGCTCTATGTCGCCAACATTATACAAAAATACACTACACCTACAAGGAGATGCTACAAATTGTAAAACACTGAATCAGATGAGCCATTGAACTATACTCAAACTGGAATGGGCATTGCCATATTACGTCCGTAAGCGAAAAACGTAAAGGCCGCGACACAGGCTTTTGCGCAGCTGCATAACCGTATGCATAAGGAATTTGATCGGTCCGTTAGCACATAAGGAAATGGACCAATCAATTTCTTTATGCAACTATGCAAAAGCCTGTGTCGCCGCCTTAATAAAAATAACATGATGCGAGGGGCCACCACTCTTTTTCTAAGCGTTCTCTGAGCATGCGTCAGCATTCACCTTACATTCCTGCTCATTAAATTTCTTCAATTAAATTTCTTCTTTGTTTTCATGTTGATACAGCATGTAACGGAATTCGTAGAAACAAGGAAGAAATTAACTTTTACAAAAAGTGTTAAATATAAAGGAAAAATATACACTTTTGGAATGTTGAGTAATATTATATTTAGTAACTATACTTGTATAAATTCTGAAAAAAATTGTAAAAGAACTGTTGTGTGAAAAATTGCAAATTTTTTTTGGTCTTCAAGAGTTAACTTATTATTTCTTGAGTTTAAAATTTGTAACAACCCGTTTTTCTTGATTAGATATCGCGCATGGACGTAGCTCGTCGGGAATTCCAGGGCACGATCCGGGTTAAGAGAGAAGTAGACTCGTGATTGTGACGTGTAAGATATGTACAGGTTTTATTTTAATAAGCACACGGACGAAATACAAGTGCCTTAATACTACTATTTACAAAGGTTACGCGAACGTCACCGCTGATACGTCGTCGGCCGTATCGCGCGGGGGTGACGGTTACCTCGGTAGCGGAGGTTGCAAATACCGGTGGGCACCGGCTCCGGCGCGCGGATCGTCGTCGGCGCGGTTGCCGCTATTCGCGCGGCAGATGCGTTGTTTACGTTGTCGGCGTCTTTTCGGTGCGTCGGGCAGCCTCGTGTTTTTCGGCCTTGCGAGGTCGCGTGCACGGTTTTCGCGGTCGGCAGAGCGGTAGTGGTGCGCGGGGCGGTGCTCTGCTGAGCGTCCCTTTAAATTTGCGGCTTGTATATCGCTCGTAGGCCGGATGCGACGGCTACGTCGAGTACGCTCGACGGAGGCAAAGACGCTTTACCCCGTTTGTTCTGTAGCCGCCGCGGTAGGATCGGATCGGTTTCGAGGAAAGCCGGTCGGGCAAGTACGCTTGCCTGAGCCCAAGACGCTTGAGCCCTAGCTTCGGCAAGGAGAGACAGGTGCGAGTGTGGTAGTCGCCGAGAACGCTCGGCAGAGGCCAAGACACTTGACCCCAGGGCTACCTTGGGAGACTTTTTCGGAGACCGGTCGGCGGAATAGCGGTTCCGAACAGTCGGCGGAGAAGAAGCGCAGCATCTCGCTGCTCCGGCGCTTTTATACCCGCATTTCGAGACGTCGGGAACGCTCGGTGGCGGTTCGGTTCGTGTCGGAGCCAGCGTCCCCGCCGCTCGAGATCGGTTGCGTGATGGGCGGACGGAGGCGAGCGAGCACGTCGCTAGCGCGTGCCGGTTTGGGCCGGTGCGCGTGCGCGGCGCGATCATCGACGCGCGGATGCCTCGCTGCTCGCATTGGCGCGTTTGGAGTCGTTTATCGGCGCGTAGCGCCTCGTTTGACGCTCGGCGGATGTTCGGCCGGCGTCTTGCGGACGATGACCGGTCCGTCGGGGGGGTCGCGCGGAGGCGGTTTGTTACAAATTTAATAAATTTATTATTATTATTAGGTGCGCAACTAAGTTCCTGCTGTTTGTCAATAGATGACTTCAGCAGTAAGTGCTGGTCGATTTAGACATATCCAAAACCGGCTGGTCCGAGCCCGTCGGCGGGCGATCAAGGAATGGCGAGACCACCTTGTCGAAAACCCGCCGACAGTGGGCACCCGGGTTCTGGAGGCCGTCCTCCCCCACCTGGAGGAGTGGGTGGACCGCCCATGGCGGTTTTTCGTACCGTATGACGCAGGTGCTTACCGGACATGGTTGTTTTGGTGAGTACCTGTGTCGAATTGGGAAAGAGCTGACAACGCATTGCCACCACTGCGAGGCGGAAATGGACTCTGCGCAGCACACGCTGGAGCATTGCCCAGCGTGGAACGAGCTGCGCAGAGTTCTGAAGGACAAAATCGGGGAAGACCTCTCAGTAGGTGTCTAAGATGCGTCTAAGAACGCGGGGGGAAAAGCGGTGGAGAAGAGTGCGGGGGGCGATCGTAGCGCCTGCCGTAAGCGGAGGGCGAGGGGGGCGAGATGGAGGGGGCGCCAAAATGTATGTTCGTTTCAGCACACTGCGTATGAGCGCTGGTGAGCGGGGGGGAGTGATGGGGGAGCGTGAACGTATATTCCTTTCAGCTCAGTGCGTATGTGTGAGAACGTATGTGTGATGACGCAGGTTTTGAATATTGTGCTTTCTAACGCACTGTAGCCGGGGATAGGAGATGACCTTGGCTGCCACGCGGCATGACGTGTGATCTGCGGTTAACCGCATCGACGCTTCTTGCATTTTGATAAGTGTAAGATACAGTTTTTATTGCGATGCGCTTCCTGCATTTTGATAATTGTGAGATGCAGTGTTTTTTATCGTGATGTAGTATTTTATTTTAACGAGTTTAGGTGCGGCCCGATTTACGATGGCGCGACTACTATTTTTGTATTTGCATTGATTTAGGTGCGGTTTGATTCATGATGGCGCGACTACTATTGCGTATTTGTCTAGCATTTATAATTATTTGTTTAGCACGTTTGTTGTATAACAACAATGTTATTGAAAAAGTGCATCGATTTGGGTGTGGCTTGATTAATGAAGGCGCGATTATTATTGTGTATTTGTCTAGTGTTTATAAGCATTCGTTTGCGACGTGCGTTGTATAACGATAATGTTTTTTTCCGAGAAAAGCTTATCGCGGTTTATACGTAATTTGTAGTAGAGATCGGTGAGTATTTATATGAGTCAGTAAGGCGTTTCCTCTTTGGATTAAAAAAAACGATTGTCTCTTTGCGAAATGATAATGCGCTCGCGTCAATTTGGCGGTGAGTGTTTATAAGAGAGGTTGTGCGGGTTTTTATTGTCAGTAGAGAGGGACGAGCATTGTGAGTAATAACCAGAGATGTCGTGGTCAGTGTTAGAGAATGTGTAATAAAAAGAAGAAAGATGATGTTAGTAAAGTGGCGGATTTAGGATTGCCACCGCTGACAGATGAGCAAATTGAGGAATGTTTGCAGCTTCTTGAACAGTTGCGGAGTAAGATATTTGGTTTAATTGTGCTTGATGCGTTGGAATCAGCTTGTATGGAGTGTATTGCTACCCTTGAAGCTGAAATGGAGAAGACTCGATGTCATAAAGAATAAAAAAATGACCGAGGTAATTGGTAGTTCGAGCAGCAGTATTGATTTGTATTGTAACGAGATTTCATTATCGAGTGTACCGTGTGATATTGCGCTTGTGCCAAAGGAAGACAAACGATGGAATTTGGCGACAAATCATATTCGGAGGGAGTATGGGGTTGTGTGGCCACGAGAAGTGTTATGGATAAGAACGACGATGGCCATAAGTCAAAGGGGGTTTTCCTATAAACGCGCAGCGTATGCTAGTTGGAAGAAACAGAGGTATTCAAGAGTGAAAAGGTCTGCTCGCGGTTGTGATGTGATGAATTGTATTAGTTTTATGATTCCCACTGATAGTGCTGGTTGTACATTGTGGATCACGAGGAGATTTAGCGTAAAAAACATGGATGACATCGAACGTGATCTTGTAGATTGTGCGTCGAGGGTGAATGACGCGGAGGCGGCACGTGCGTGGGAACAACGTTGTAATGAGTATATAGAAACATTGCGGAATATATGCCGTGGTGATGGACGCGGTCGCTTTACAATTTCATTTGTTGCGACTGTAAATTCTGTGCTTGCTCGATTAACACGTTTGGAAAATCTTAAGGACACTGTCCGTCAACGTGTTTTTACAGTCGGTGCTAGTAGTGGATTGATCACAGACTATTCGTGGATAGAGATAGAAACAGCGTTTAAAAATCGTGTATTGACTGGTGTAATAGTAAACAAAAAGTATATTGAGCCTCAACGATTTCTCACGGATATACGTAAGCTGGTTCTTGATCGAGTTCGCGAACGTATGAGTATACATGGATGTTTAAAAGTAAATACTATGTTTAATGGAGAATTTACTAATAGAAAGAACAGAATGGAAGTGAAAACTATTGTTACCAAGAACTGTCAATTGTTACCTAAGTCTGATTTGCACGAATGGTACGGTATACATGTAATTGATGCCATTTTAACGGGCATAGATGATTTTCAAGAGAGTGAGAGCGGATGGATGTTGTTGAGGATATTGAATTTAACTGTGAACGTTAATAAATGCAATCCCATGCATGCAGGTTGTTGGATAGAGATACCGACATTTCTAAAACATAAGCGAGCTGTAATAAACATAAAGTCTATGGATAATGCCTGTTTTGAGTGGGCGGTAGTTGCCGCTTTGTATCCCGTTGAAAAGAATTCTGAAAGAGTATCGAAATATCCTCTTTATGCTACAGTGTTGAAGCTAGATGGTATTGAGTTTCCAATGACTTTGAAGCAAATCAAAAGATTTGAGTGTTTGAATGATATTTCTATTAATGTGTTTACTACTCACGTGCGAAAAGACGGAACGATAGCTTATTTACCTTTACGTCTCACTGAGGATAAGCAGGAGAAGCATGTTAATTTGTTGTATGTGACAGATACGAGATGTGATCGTAACAATGCACATTTTGTATGGATAAAAGATTTGTCACGATTGGTTGGATCACAATTGTCAAAAAGTCATCGTAAAAAATATATATGTGATAGGTATGTGTTATTTCATGTATAGTTGTATGTAAAAGACATGCTGCTGGTTAATGAGTAATAGTATTTTTGGTTTCAGATGTTTGCATTATTTTTCTACGAGCGATAAATTGCAACACCATGTCATTGATTGTGGCAAGTTGAACGAGTGTGCTGTTCTTCTTCCGAAGGATGACGACAAATGGCTGTATTTTTGTAATCACGATAATCAGGAGCGGCTTCCGTTTGTGGTTTATGCCGATTTGGAATGTATACTGGAAAAAAGGAAGAAGAAGGATGATAATGATGCAGGGTGTAGCGAGGAGTGCGATGATGATTGCGATGAGAACGGCGATGATGAGGATGATATTGCTTCGGTTAGGAGTGCTTATCAATGTCATAAACCGTTTAGTATAGGATATTATGTAAGTAGTGAACGCCCGGAGTTATCGGTATACAGAGCATATCGTGGCGAAGAGTGTGTGTCGTGGTTTGTTAAAGAGTTGTACAAATTGGCGCATTGCTCAAAAAAGTTATTTGTCTCGAATGTAAAAATGCCACCGTTTACGCCCGAGGATTGGTATGTGTTTTGGAATGCGACTTACTGTCATATATGTAAAAAACGTTTTGAAAAGGGAGATAAACGCGTGCGTGATCATTGCCATTTGACTGGGAGTTATAGGGGACCGGCTCATGCAAGATGCAATTTGAATTATAAAGAGTCCTATGTTATTCCAATTTTTTTCCATAATTTGACTGGATATGATGCGCATTTTATTGTTAAAGATGTAGCGAATATTTTTGAGGGTCAAGTTGAGTTGTTGCCGCTGACTAAGGAAAAATATATATCATTTACGAAGAATGTAAAAGATACTGGTTCCAATAGATGGGGAACAAATAATATAAAATTACGATTTGTTGATTCGTTTAAATTTCTCAGTGCTAGTTTAGAAAAATTGACGTCATATCTCGATAAAAGTAAATTGAGAATAACACGCTCTCAATTTCTGCATTTAAGTGCGATCGATTTTGATTTGCTTACGTGTAAAGGTGTATTTCCATATGAGTATGTTGATAGTTTTAATCGGTTGATGGAAACGTATTTACCGTTGCATCAATCATTTTAAAGTTCGTTGACTCGCGAGATCATATCTGAAAGTGATTATCGTCATGCGTTAGATGTGTGGCAACGTTTTAACATTCGTACTATTGGCGAGTATAGTGATTTGTATCTCAAGACTGATGTATTGCTTTTAGCTGAGGTATTTGAGAATTTTCGCGAGACTTGTTTGGATAGTTACGGATTGGATCCAGCTCATTATTACACATTACCGGGCTATACGTGGGATGCCATGCTAAAATATACTGGTATACGATTTGAATTGCTGACTGATATTGATATGTTGTTATTTGTGGAACGTGGTGTGCCTGGAGGATTGAGTCAGTGTTGGAACAGGTATGCAAAAGTTAATAACAAATATGCGCCGATGTATGAACCAAATTTACCGTCAACGTATCTAATGTATTACGATATAAATAATCTTTACGGATGGGCGATGAGTGAACCTTTACCGTATACTAATTTTAAATGGATTGATGTTGATCGGTTTAAGCTAGAATCAGTGACTCGCGAATCGGATGTTGGATACATTCTCGAGGTCGATCTTGGGTATCCGGAAGAAATTCACGACAGTCACAAGGATCTTCCGTTTTGCCCAACGCGAGAAAAGCCTCCTGGTAGGAAGGTTGATAAACTTCTTGCTACTCTTCACGACAAAGAGCGTTACGTAATTCATTACCGTAATTTACAGCAATGTTTAGAGCACGGTATGGTATTGAAAAAGATCTATCGAATTTTAGGATTTCGTCAGTCAACGTGGTTGCGTGGATATATTGATCTTAATACGGTATTGAGAACTCGTGCGGTTAATGATTTTGAAAGAAATTTGTACAAATTGATGAATAATGCGGTGTTTGGGAAAACAATGGAAAATGTGCGTAATCATGTTGGTGTTCGTCTTGTTACTCGTTGGGATGGGCGATTTGGTGCAGAGGCGTTGATATCAAAACCCAATTTCCATAGTAGAAGTGTATTTTCCGAGGACTTAATGGCTGTTGAGTTACGGAGGCTTGAAGTGAAAATGTATAAACCAATATATGTAGGAATGTGTATTTTAGATATATCTAAGATACGTCTATACGAATTTCACTATAATTATATGTTGTCTACTTATGCTGATAAATCTAAACTTATGTATACTGATACGGATAGTTTGTTATACCATGTGGAGTGTGACGATATCTATGAAAACATGAAACGTGATATCGCGAGGTTTGATACAAGCGATTACCCTCGAGGTAATGTGTATGGAATGCCACGCGTTAATGAAAAGGTGCCCGGGTTGATGAAAGACGAAAATGCTGGTTCGATCATAAGTGAATTTGTGGGATTAAGAGAAAAGATGTATGCTTTGCGAGTAATTGGCAAAAATGATACGAAAAAAATTAAGGGTGTTAAGAAAAATATAGTTGCAAAGTGTATAACTTTCGAGGATTATGTGCGGTGTTTGAATGATGCTGAAGAAGTGACGCGAGATCAAACGTGTATACGGTCTGCGTTGCACGAGGTGTACACGGTGCAAGAATCGAAATTAGCTTTAAGTCCATATGATGATAAGCGATATGTTATTTCTGGTTCTACAGCTACTCTACCGTGGGGACATTATAAAATAATGGGATAATTCGTTTTGTGTGCTGTAGTAATAGTATGAGATTATGAGTTTGTATAATTATTTTTTTAATTCGTTGTTTTCTTTAGTTTTCTATATGTAGTGTATTAATACACGGTGAAGGTGCACCACGCAAAGCCTGTATTGAATACATTGTTTGAGATTACGATACTGAATTATATATTGCTCCGTGTCATGTGATGTTGTGAGAAGTTTCGTTTGTTCGTCTTTCTGGTGAACGATGAGTAAGCAAAACTTCTCATGACGTTATATGATACGGGGCGATGTGTAATTCAGTATCATAATTCTAAGCAATGTATTTAATACAGGTTTTGCGTGTGTTGCACGAGGTGTATATGGTGTCGCAGGGAAATTGCAAAATAGTGGGATATTATGTTTGGTTTTATGTTTTTTTATTTTGTACTGTATTTACAACGTATTATAATACATTGTTTTTATTCACCCAAGAATTGTGTGTTTTATCCAATCCTAACCATTTCACAAAGACTTGATCTCCCTTTTTTCGCAGAATTTTCTCAACGAGATACACATCGGGATTGGAAACTCGTAGTAATTCCTGTTCGTAGAATCCTCCTGCGATCGGTTCTTCTCGGTAATCTTTGAGCAGATATGTTACAGGGTTTGTATGTTGTACCTTGGCAATGCGAAAGATTTCAGTGGACCAATTAGGTGTATAGCCCTTTTCGAATATCGTTTTAAACTTGCTTACGCGTACCGGATTGTTTGTCTTGAATTTTGCTGGAGCGGCGATATTCGTGCGATTGTATACAAGCGATATGAGTTTTTCAGCGTTTTTGGGGGTTACGTCTACCGGACGCATGCCGATTGTTCTATGTTTGCGATGATTGTACTTTGATATCAGATCTGGGAGTGCGTCGATCCAACGATAAGATCCATTAAGTGTAAAATATTTCCACATATCGTTTTTCAGTGTGCGGTTGAATCGTTCTACTACAGAGGCTTTCATTACCGAGTATGTTGAATAATGATTGATATTGCGAGTGTTTACAAGTTTCTGAACTATGGAATTGTAAAATTCTTTACCGTTATCTGTTTGTAAATTTTTAGGATAACGTTTGTTTTCGTGAAAGATTTTGGAAAATGCTGCAGCTGTTTCGTTTCCATTTTTGTTCTTCAGCGGAATTGCCCATGCGTACTTGCTTAGTACATCGATAACAGTTAAAATATAATTGTGACCGTTGTTGTGTTGCGCGTAGGGACACATTTCGACCACGTCAGCTTGCCATAAATCATCAAAGCCGCGCATTACGATACGGCGACGTGGAAACTTTCGTCGAGCTGGTGCGTGCAATTCTTTCACAAGCGTTTGTTTTTCGATGCTCATTGCTACTGTGCGGTGGTGGTGTATCACATTTTATTTACAGTGCGTAAGGTTATTCTGTTTTGTGTTCGAGTTTGAGAAGTCGTTTCGATATCACTCATCATATTTTTTGTGAGATCGAACGATGCAAGCGACGTTTCTCTTAGTAAGGATTTCTCTGCTTTTGTATCAATTTTTCTTCTTACATCGACAATCATGTCTTTGGTAGTCATTTTATTTTTTAATTCTCTAATAGCGTTCCGTTGTTTCGTATCATTGTCTTTTAATTCGTTTACCACAATCACGAATTTTTCGATATCAATTGATACTGTGTCTGTTAGTTGATTCAACGAGTCCTTCGTTGCTCTTGTTTCCACTAAGTTTTTGACGTCGTTTCGAGTTTCCAATGCGAGGCGACTTGTTTTGTCAAGTAGATCTTTGGAAGCTTTTGTACTCGATAGTTCCGTGATTGCGTTATGATGTTGTGCGATTAGAAGAGTAATATCTTCGTGAGTTTTCGTTGCTAGAAGCTGGCTGGTTTCGTATTTATCTGTTAAGTCGAGTAATTTTGAGGAGATGCCAACGATGTTAGTCTTATTTTCGGTGTTTTGTTTTTCTAGAGTGTTTGCGCGCATCAAAATCTGTGCGTTGAAATCATCGAGTCGTTTTATCGATTCTTTCATATTGATCTGCGATGATGTTATGTTTTTCGATAATTCATCGATATTGATATGTAACTCTGACGACGTTTTTTTCGTGTTCTCGCTCAATTGTTGCGTTTTGTTTCGCAGATCTTCAAATGCGCTTTCAACGTCATTGTTTGTGGTTGTAATTGATTGGTGAAATTTTTTTTGTAGATCTGTGAGTGCGTTTTCAACGTAATTCTTGTTTGTGACGTCGGTATCGAGTTCCGGTGTACCTACGCGCCGGATTCTTCGCTCCTTTGCGTTGTAATACTCTCCGTGTAATGTGAGCGTATTGTTGCGCACGTAGTTTCGCAATCCGTCAATTGCCGATCGTGATCTCTCGAGTTTTAATTCGTTGCTGATCCTTTCTGTGGACGGTATGCCGAACTTGTTTACGGACATCGTAACACTGTTGTCGGAATTTCTGTTACAATTCAATTTATAATTAACCCTGCCTCGCAAAGTTCCTTGATTATCGATAATATTTCATTGTCGTGAGCATGATTGCCAGCTCGATTGGATGAATCGAGTAATCGAAGACGATCTACTAATTCATTTGGATCGTCCCAATGAACGTATTCTATTTTGTCGTTGGTTACTTTCATCGCCGATGGTATGCCTGTACCCCGTTTTTTCTCACCACTCACGAGTGGTACAATGATGTGTTTATATTTGTATCCTTTATTGCCCATGATAGGCATAAGAGCATCGTGACTGCGCCTATACGCGTTCGTTGCTAATAAAATGCTCTTGTACGTTTGTTGATCGAGTTCAGTGTAAATTGCGTCGGGAAATCGTTTGAAAATTAATTCGTATAAACCGGGTGTACCTTTGTATTTTACGGTGTCGATGATCATTGAGTCATCAGGATTAACGTCGAATCGTTTGTCACCGAGCATCGTTCCATTCTCACCAAGATACACTCCGTATACGTGATCGATTTCGCTCTTTTTATCACCGCTCAATAATGATCCTACATATTTTTGACCTAATTTGCCCAATTGACTGTGTAGCATTTCGAAACCTTGCTGAGTACCTAATGTTCGCCTAACGGATGTTCCTAATGACGGTATGGATGAACCTGTTGTTTCAAAAATTTCTTCCCTTTGTTCTTTTTCTCTTTCGTTTTCTTCTTCTTCATCTTCTCGTGTATCGGACGATTTAAATTTTCTTGATTCCAATGGTGTAGAACTGATTGTTGGTGCATCCACAAGTGAAGTGTTCATATGTTTTGCTCGTTTCGTAGGACGTTTTAACGCAAATGTGTAATCAGCGTCGTGATTGGTATTATCGTCTTCTGTTTTAATACTGGTGTCGTGTTCAGATATACTATTTTGCTCGGTGTGCCGTGCGATTCATTTTAACGGTTCTACGATTAGTTTGAATCGTTTCTCCAATGCGACCTCCTCTTCTATTGTGCCAGTTTTCAATGCTCTGTGTTACGAATTGTAGCCCGCGTTTTAGCGATTTTTTTCGCTGTTCTCTCTTTTTTTGCGATATTTTTCACGTCGTTCATTTTACCTGTATGTTGTTGATGTAATGTTCGAAATTTACTGATCGTTCTACAATATGGCAAATTCGTTAAACCCCCGCCTGTATCTACCGTTACTTATTGCGCTATCTTTGTCTATTACTGTGAAACCGTATTTGCGTTGCCAACATGCGTTACATAATTCACGAAATTGTTCGTATGACATATCGGTATTCACATGGTCGTTGTAAATGTGTTTTAAATTCATGCTATCTTGTTTGAACAAAATCAAGAAATTTGCATTGTCGCGTATCAGATGTTTTGGAATTTTAGCATATGTCTGACAGAGATAGAAACAATCGATGTTTGAATGTCGTCCCATCGCGAAGTATTCCCTGATAATGTTTTGTTTGTCGCATGCTACGTCATCAAAGACAAATATCGAATTAGGAAGCGCCTCGTTTGGTGGTATGACGTCACGATTGTTGGAAAATGCGTGATAACCTATATCGTTCACAGGTTCGAATAATTCCTCGAGATAACGATATTTTGGTTGTTGCAACGATTTGGAATACACATAAATATTCTCGAAACGCACGCCGTATGGACTTTCGAGTAGGCTTATAAACACATTTGTTTTGCCGCAATTGGACGGGCCACAGATAATGCAGCGTATCGTATTTGGTAGAAGAAATCCATGCCTGCGTGTTTCTCCAATTGCGTCGTCGGAAATCAGTCGTTTTATGATCAAGATTCGACACACCGATTCGTTGCGACTGCTGTAGAAACCCCATCATACTGCATGCGCGTGCGCAAGTAATGACAAAATCGTTCTCCTACTTATACCTTCTTTTGCGTGAGAAAAAAGTTATTCGTGCAGTGATCACGATCTTGACGGAAAAACGCGACATTCTTGATTTGACTGTCGAACAATTACGTCATATTTCTAAAGCTATTTTGCTGGGTGAATTTAACGATTACGTGGAACGTATTTGGGATAAATTACCTGAACATTTGCAAAACGATACCGAGGTGCAGGATTATCGTGTATGTTTGAAACATTACAATCGCCCGTGGCAACGGACGCATATAGATGGTCCTCCACCAATTGTTAAAAATTGCGTCGAATGTATCTCGAGACGCAAAACAATGTAAGTGGTGCCGGTTTATTGAATAAGGCGATAAACGCGCTTCCGTTCGAGCTTCATTTACCAGGATATCAATTTTGCGGGCCCGGCACTCGTCTAGCGAAGAGATTAGCGCGTGGTGATCGAGGTATTAACCCATTAGATTCGGCGTGTCGCGAACACGATATCGCGTATTCGCGAAGCAGCGATCTTGCTGATCGTCACGTTGCCGATCGAGCGCTCGCGGAAAAGGCGCGTGAACGAATTACAGCGAGGAACGCGAAATTTGGCAAGAGAGAGCTGCCGCAACCGCTATATGGACTGCAAAAACAAAATTAGGTATGGGCCTAAAAAGACGTGGAAGGAGAACGAAAAAGAAAAGAATACTTTTTATGGCTAAACGTGGAGGCATTCTACCGTTTTTACCGTTGTTGGAGGCACTCGGTGCTCTGGCAGGCGGAGCGGCTAGTGTGGCAAAAGCTGTACGAGGTGTGTTCAAAAAGTATCGCGAATTTTGAATTTTCGCGGGTTACGTATATTCGAATTTCGATCTTTTTGTGGCGTTATGTTGGTACTCATGTCTCTCACTTATGCCGACAAGCTCGGCCATTTGGAATGTTCACTTAATTGTTGACAGCTGCTTTGCTTGCACGTGTTTTGGATCGTCTTCGATTTTTACCTATTCAAAAAAATGGATCAAAGAACCTGTATCAAATTTTGTGTGAAAAACGAAATTAAGTGCGCGGATGCATTCCGAATGTTGACTGTGGCATACGGAGAAGCTACCTTGGACCGAAGCAACGTTTATCGGTGGTACAAAATGTTCTCAGAAGGCCGAGAAGATGTGAACGACGAAGAGCGTGCCGGACGCCCGAGCACTTCAACAACAGACGAAAAAATTAATGAAGTGGAGAAAATGGTATTGGCCAATCGTCGAATCACCGTTAGAGAAGTTGCTGAGGACCTAAACATATCGATTGGCTCGTGCCATTCGATTTTTATCAATGATTTGGGCATGAGACGGGTCGCCGCGAAATTCGTACCAAACGCCCCAGCTCACACATCGTTGCTTGTGCGCGACTTTTTGGCCAAAAACAACACACTAATGATGCCGCAGCCACCGTATTCCCCAGATCTGGCCCCCTGTGACTTTTTCTTGTTCCCTAAACTGAAGAGGCCCATGAAAGGACGACGTTACGCTACGCTTGACGAGATAAAGACGGCATCGAAGGAGGAGCTGAACAAGATAAAAAAAAATGATTTTTTGAAGTGCTTCGAAGATTGGAAAAACCGTTGGCACAAGTGTATAATATCTCATGGGGATTACTTTGAAGGGGACAAAATAGATATTCATGAATAAATAAATAATTTTTGAAAAAACACAAAATTTGCGATACTTTTTGAACACACCTCGTAAATGCTAATAAAGCATCGCGACAACAACTCAAGGAAATGCAGCGTCATAATCGCGCTTTGGAGGGGCGTGGTTTACATTTGTCTCCGTAGAAACGTGGTAGCGGTGTTAAGAGAAAAAGCGGAAAAAAAACGTCGTGGACGAAAACATTGAAGATGCTCGAATTGCCGCGCTCTGGTATCACGACGAATGAGCAGTTGTATCGCTCGGCGTATCGATTGCATATTCCGTTTTTCAGAGGCGTATTTATGCGCGATGCGCTTCCGACAAAGCCGCGTCGCACTGAGAGTGGAATCGTAAACCTTGATGACTCGACAGGGCCGAGCACCCATTGGGTTGCTTATGCAAAGAGAGGAAATATTGCGATTTACTTCGATGGTTTCGGCAATCTTTGGCCGCCGAAAGAACTCGAGCGATATTTGGGGAATGATATAAATTTACTGTACAATCGACATTCGTATCAGACGTTTGATCAGAGCATTTGTGGACAATTGTGTTTACAGTTTCTTTGGGAGATCGATTCAAAAAAGAAAGTTTATCGGTTTTCGTCATGTCGTTGACTCTCACGCTAATTGGAAGAAGCAGCGTCCTTTCGGCGAGTTACTTTCTCGCTTTGGATCTCAACGATGGCGAGTACGAGTTGGGACTTGCGAATTTTGAAACGTATAATACAATACCAAATATTAATTCTACGAACAATAAGTTTTACTTTGATGATAAAACGATAACGATTCCCGAAGGATCATACGAATTACCAGCTATAAACAGATTTTTGAGAGCTGCCATATTTCGCGAGCAACGAATAAGTAGCCGCGACGAAAGATATTCTGATGTAATTGCTGATGATATCGGTTACCTTTTTGATTACGAGGATGACAATGATAAAAAGGGTGAACGTTCAATAATTATTCGCGCCAACGACAATACTATGAAAAGTGAGATACGATGTGCCTTTCAAGTCGATTTTACCCAACCGGAGAATATCGGTTCGTTATTGGGTTTTTCATCTCGCATATTACAACCGAACAAATGGTACGCTTCTGATGAACCAGTAAATATCATGAATGTAAATATTATTTGCGTAGAATGTAATATTACTACAGGCGCGTATAGCAATGATAAGCCGGTGCATACGATTCACGAATTTGCGACGAACGTTCCACCGGGATATAAATTGTCGATCACACCGGCTCAAATCATTTATCTCCCCGTCATTGCGCGGAGTGTCACCGATATTACGTTGCGTGTAGTCGATCAGAACGGACGATCGATCGATTTTCGCGGTGAGGAGGTAACGATTCGACTTCACTTACGACGAAAATGATAGATATGTTCGCATGCGAATGATGCTCATTCTGAACGAGTTTCACGCAAAGGAAAGTGCATCGCAAACGTATTATCCGGAAAGAGACGGGAATAACATCGTAAGGACGAGAGGAAGAAGACGTGAATTGACGACAGCAAATGTTGCGTTTTTACGATCGCTTGGTTTCGTTGTGAGAAAAGAATATGGCCCAGGATATTCTAAGTATCGGAGGTGAGCCCGTCTTCGACGATCGTATTGTTAAAATCGAAACTCACACTTACAATCCGTATGCAAACATCACTTTTGGATATAGCGATGAGATACGCATACCGATATAGCAGCAGGATTTATATACTCTACCATGTGAGAGTTTTCTGTACGTCGAGGGAAAGTTTTCGCTAAAACAGATTAACACGCCGTCAACATCGAAAGATAAGGATAGTTCGACAATGACGCCAATGAGAAGAGTTAATAATTGTGTAGCGTTTATGTTCGATGAGATTCGATATGAACTCGATGGCGTAGAGATTGATAGAAATAGAAACGTAGGCATAACGAGCACAATGAAAAATTATGTATCGCTAACAGATGATCGAAGCAGAACATGGAAAAACGCGGGATGGGACATCGCGATGCAACGGACTGCGGGGGAATTCAGCTATTGTGTACCTCTCAATGTTCTTCTAGGATTTTGCGAGGATTACAAACGTCTGATTATTAATACGCGTCACGAATTTATTCTTATACGCGCACGCAATGACGCTAATTGCATAATTGCAAATATTTCCTCAGACGAACAGGTACTAACTCTATTAAGAGTACAATGGAAGATGCCACACGTGATGTTGAACGATGTTAACAAATTGGCGCTTTTACGAACATCGGAGAGTGGTCGATATCTTAGCATGGGCTTTCGATCTTGGGACTTGTACGAGTTTCCGCTATTACAGAGCACTACCAAACATTCGTGGGCTGTAAAAACTGCTACACAATTGGAAAAACCGCGATATATAATTTTCACGTTGCAAACAGGAAGACGAAATATTTTTGCGGAAGACGTTTCTAAATTCGATCATTGTAAACTTACCAATGTAAAATTATATTTAAATTCTGAATTTTATCCTTACGACGAATTTAGATTATGATAATCATAAGTACGCTATATTGTACGATATGTACACAAAATTTAGAAAAGTTTATTATGGATGTAATCGCGAACCTCTTTTGTCTTTCGTAGATTTTTTGGACAATGGCCCTCTTGTGGTTATTGATTGTTCGAGGCAAAACGAATCGGTAAAAAGCGCCACTGTAGATGTTCGCATTGAATTTGAGTGTAAAGAAAATATTCCGGAAAATACTACGGCTTATTGTCTTATTATTCATGATAGAGTGGTGCAATATAATCCTCTAACGAATGTAGTACGCAAAATCGTGTAGTGAATATTAAAACCGCAAACCTCGATAGAGATAACATCAATGCTACTACTACTGTTACGCAACGTATCATCGCCGATCTATAAAAAACCCATTCGCTTCTACAAAAAATCAGACACAATCAGACAGTTGTTACAGTTCGCATCTATCGTTTGTTTTTTTCATCTTTTTTAACAACAAAAATGGCACGCACTCGTGAATTGAGTGACGTACCAATTTTTGTCGACTTACAAGGATTTATCATGGGCGACATTTTTCGAGTCAAGGAGGTAGCTGTTTTGCGACGGGGCGACGAACTTACACATTATGTATTTCGTGCGCCATTAGCATGGAATCTTCTGACGAAGGATGAAAAACAACAAGCAAATTGGTTAACGGCTCATCACCATCATTTGCATTGGAAGGATGGTGATATTGAGTTTCGACAAGCAAAAAAACTAATTAGATGCGTTGTGCTTGACGGACTATTTGATGGTAAGGATGACGAAATCATCATATACGTTAAAGGGCTTCAAAAAAAGACGTGGCTGCAACAGTATCTTGACGAGGATCACGAGTGCAGAATAGACAGTATCGAGGTTGATTTCGAGGATATTGAGAGACTTAGGGATTTGAAAGCATCGAGATCGTTCCACTGCAGACGTCATGTTAAAAATTGTGCTATGGATAATGTTATTAAATTGTACAAATGGTGGTCGCAACGCGCGAGGAATCTATTTCCACCATCAATTCCACATTCACCAAGAGATAAAAAGAAGAGAAATAAGAGAGAGACTCGAGATCTCGATATTGATGAATTTTGCGACGATGACGATGATGACGGCGGCGGTAATGGTGACATTATTGAGGATGACGAAAGTATCGATAACGATGCTGACCGCAAACGAGGACGCAATGGAAGACTTTCGGCGCCTTTTACTTCTTCCGACGCTAATAACTTAACAGAAATACGTTCTCTGGCACTATAATAACAGAGTGATAACGAGGATGATGCTGATGACGACCACAACCGCGATAAGAAGTTTTTAACCGCCTTTTGTTCTCTTTGATAAACTTACGCGATTCAATGCTTTAATTATACGCTACCGTTAGCGCAGTATTACTAACAAGATTGTATTATCTTTCATAAAGCTACTAATATACATAATTATACGTTTTCGCATTATTGCGCAATTCTCTTATGATAAATAAAAAAAAGTTATTTTACAATCGGTATCTTTTTTTGCCGACATTCCCTCCCTCCTCTTTCAGAGTTTGTATCACATCCTTATAAGTAGCCGAAATCACAGCTTGATCAGTTTAGTAGTCTTCTAGTTGCGAATACGCTCTCAAACTGTTCGAGATGCATGTCACGCTCATTTTTGTCGTTGCCATTATATTTGCTATTAAGCCAGAGAATTGTGTGACTCAGGATGTCGATGTGATATTGTATCTTTACAAATATGGCTATCTTGACGATAATAATACGCAACTTTCGATGGATAATTCGAGTGTAACTCATGCACTTGCGCTTTTTCAAGAATATTATCAATTGTCTGGTGACAGTATTTTGAATAACGTGACATTAGATGTGATGCGTCGACCGCGATGCGGTAATCGGGATATTCCACACTACAAACAAAATAGGCAAACGCCAAAGTGGACAAAAACGCATTTAACGTGGAATTTTCAATTTGCCGATAAATTAACTTTGACAATGGCTGAACAGGCATTTTCTTTGTGGGTAGCAAAGACACCGTTAACTTTCGAGCGTAAAATACTGGGGCCCGATATTATGATATCGTACGAGGCGAGTAGACACACGATGTCGGATTTATTCAACGCTCAAATCTGCAGAGAAGTATTTGACGGAAAAGGTGGAGTTGTTGCACACGCGATACCTATGGGTTTCTCTACCAATGGACCTATCGCTGCTGCTGACATTTACGTTGATAACGCAGAACAATGGTTTATACAATTGAAAAAAAATCCTCCGAATACAATGCATTTGCTTCGCGTGCTCGCACATGAGATCAGTCACGCTCTAGGATTAGAGCACAGCACCTGTAAGGATGCAGTAATGTATGCTTATGGTTCTAGTCTAGAGCCGTATCCCGTGGAATTGTCTATTGATGACACACTAGCTATTCAGAATTTATACGGAGCCAAGAACAATGAGGTTGTGAATGAAATAGCTACGACGACTACGACGATAAAACCCACTGAACAAATTCCCGAATACTTAAATATATGTGATGCGCCGTATATAGATAATATGTTGTTATTAGAGAATAAAATGTTTATTACGTACAAACAATATGCATGGTCAATGGATATAGAGGATAAAAAATATAGCAAATCAATCGTATTGGCAGATTATATGACTTTTCTTCCCAAAAATGTCTCCATAACGGCGGCGTATCAAAGAGCCTCAGGTGATATTGTATTATTTGTGAGAAATAAAATTTTCTTACTTGAGTATCCCAGTTTTACCCTGAAATCTGGTTGGCCAAAAAATATCACGAATATAGGCTTATCCTCGGACGCGGAAATCATTACCGTAATAAATACTAACAAGGGAAGAACTTATATTATTTTTAATGAAAACAACGTAGCCGAGATAAATGAATGCACTATGAGCGTAGTTAAATATTTTGCATTGCAAACGATATTTCCTGGGATTTCAATCACTGTCCAATCGGCTTTTCGCTATGTCGACGGTCATATTTATTTTTTCGATAAGAAACATTTTTATAAATTTAACGAATTCACAAAAACCGTTGTAATGGCTGGTAGATTTAATTTAATGCTGTTCGGTGTCGAATGTCCGAAAAATGGAATAATACAACAGTTACGCGATTTTCTAAATCGACTTATTGAAGATAATTCCTCGCCAAAAAAAAAACCACCTATAATGATAAAGAATGAGAAATGTATGATAAAGAATGAGAAATGAATTTTTTTTTTATTTTTTTATACATGGGAAAATCCTCATGGATACCTCCTCCTTCCCGAGGTGGAAGGAGGGGTTATGTCGGACTCTTACCGGCTAAAACCCCATGATAGTACTACGTTTTTTAGTTTTAGCAGTACCCCGTCTAGTTTTTTAGACAAATCTACTGTAACTTGCAATCCTTCGTTAGTATATGTATAACGATCCAGCTAGCAACATCGTACAAGGATGTATTCGCTCCCAAGTGAAGAACATATTTGTGTCGACTATGAAAATGAAGGCTCGCAAAAGAAGAAGCGAACGTTCAGCGCCAAAAATGTTGACAACATTCCTTCGGAGCAGGAGAGCAGCGAGAATCGAAACGCAAAGAGAAGAAGAAATGATAACGATACGGAACAGGAAAGTGGCAGCGATGAGATCAGAAAAATTACGTATGTAGATTCAAACTTTCTCTACGTTGTGAAAAAATACATTGCTTTTTTCTTTCAGACGTTCCTTCGGATATTAGAGAGAAGATACCTCCTAACAAAAACAGGGTATAAATATATAGACATTGGCATTGTCGTGAACACCCCATTCGCCCGATACGTGGAAGGCTTTAGTCGATCAAAAACGCCTTGTGATGTCACACCTACACTCGAGCAACGACGATGAGTCACAATCTCAATCCCGAATGTATATTGGAAACTTTACATTGCGATTTGGTAAATTGAATAATGTTCCACTGCTACGAATTGAGACACCGACAGCCCGTCTAGCATTATCTAAAAGTACCGTCTATAACATGTTTAATTTGGAACATTGCGTAAACCGCTTGATTTATTCGCTGACCGCAATAACTGCGAACGTTGATGCGAAATTATCGCGATTTCTCTCGATCGCGTCTACTGTTTCCGATCATGCTAATATTTCGAAAGCTATTCGCGAATATGAATCTTATGATAAAAACGACATTGTTGAATGTGAGTTGCTAGCTTTATACTTTGGTTCTTTTTATGACAATTGAAACAGTGAAAGAAATAAATGTATTCAAAAACAAAGAAAAAACTATTATAAATTATTGTACTATGAAATAATAAAGAGAAACTTGTAACAAAACGCCCCTCCACCTCGCGCGCACTGCCACTCCGCTCCGTCCACCCGAGCAATACACCGACAGAACGCCACGTGCACGCACCGAGCTAACCTGCCGTCGCGATCACGCGGCAGCACGCGCGCCGCCCGTGGCGTTCGGCAACGCTCCCACTACGGGCCAGCCGACCGAACGCACGGATTGGTCCGCCCAACCGTGCGTTCGGATATATAAGCCGGCAGTGGGAACGCCGAGACAGATCTTCCCGGTCCGCCGAATCCGACAGGTCGAGTATCCTCGACCGCACTCCGACTCCCAAGAGGACGAGAATACTCGCCTCATCCTGACTACCCTCGACGAGCATCCTCGTCGTTCCGGCTAGCCGAGTATCCTCGGCTAATCCTGTCATACCGAATACCGTACACAGCCAATCACGGCGAGCATCCTCGCCGTGTTCCGTAGCCGAGTATCCTCGGCGAATCACCGCCCACGACGAGCATCCTCGTCGAGTCCGCAGGCTGGGTATCCCTAGCCAATCCCATCCGTCCTCTCCCTCAGGGAAGAATCTCTCGTAACCTAAAGCCTCGTCAGGGCATCCGCGTCCTGACGAGAACTTCGCCTCTTTTTGCACGAGGCGGCTCGGGCGAGACGCGGAATCGTCGCCGTCGCTCCGATCCCGCGTTCCGCGGCTCCCCGATCTCTCCCCGGACACCGAGTCCGTTTCAAACCACGCGATTTAATTTAAGTTAGAGTTATTTGTATTCTTATGATTTCGTAGTTCTAGTACTTCAGTTCTTATTATGTCTCCGTTTAAGTTAGAATTATCTTTTGACACTGTACCGGTTTATCCGTACTCTCGCGGTTATTAAATTCTTGTTTCGAACTTCAGTCTTGGCTCTCGCCTAGCGCGCTCGTTAGCCCACGCGTCACCGCGCGCTTATCGTTACCACCGCTCGCAATTCCGACCGCGCAGCGGCAATTGGTCGCCGCGACCACCGCGAGCCAATCGCGCCCCCGCTAAGGCTGGGTCCACTTGTCACGAGGCGCAATCAGCTAATGAGGCTACTTGTAAACATCACATCCAAATAAAGATTTAGTGCGATCATTATACCGAACCCGACCAATCCGGCGAGCTTATCCGCAACCGTATCCTGACACCTACCAGAACCGCACGAAACCCACCAGCGTTACAAACTTTAATGAACTTTTTGTAGCTGATATATAATTAATAAAAAATGAAAAAATACAGTTTTACCCGCTACATTATTCACACGTATCTTTTATACGCACACGCATTACCCGCTACATCGCTGCCACATCACGCACACGTATTACTCGCTACATCGCTGCACACCGTTCACACGTACACTCGCTTCTTAATGAATAGCAAAAACACAATTTTATCCGCTTTACATTTATATCAGAATAATTGTATTCGTAAGGACAATCGCAATCGTCCTCACATTCTATTGCATAATCTGAAAAAAACAAAAAATGGATATATAACAAATACACCAAAAAATGGATATATATAACAAATACACCTATGACAAATACAATCATAATGATACTCACCATCATTCCTCTTTCTTTCTTTTTCCATTGTCAGACGTTCTTCCAGATATACCTCAGCGATGGTTAATGTCCTGAAGAGAGCGGCGAAACTGCTACTCCAGTTTGTATTCATCCAAATGTCATCGCTGTCAATCCGTTCCAATTGTCTGCGCACATTAATCGTTGCTGACTCCCATACGCTTCTGTATCCTTTTACACGGCGCTAAATAAAAAATATTTTGTTACGCAACATTTTTTGTACACTACACTATATTTTATGCTCCTACCATGTTAAACAATTCACTTCTCACGAGCAAGCATGAACACAAGAGGAATACTAAATGCTGTTATATAAAATACTGCAATATATCGCATAAGCATAAGAATAGCGAACCGCTATCGGCTTACCGCATCCCGTTATTCTGATAACGATGTATACTCTATACTACATTAGTACAAATTATACACTTTCAACAAATTTACTTCTGAACGTTCAAACATTGCATTATTATATTAATGAAACACGTGTATCAATGTGTAGCCACTTCCGCTCTCCGACTGCATGCTTGAATGCCTACTCCCCCCCGCTGCAAACGTATAAATAATTATTACTTTTGCACAAAAATCACACTATGTTTTGAAATGATCAATTTATAATAAAATAAAAAATATTACCTTTTTTACTATTCAACGTTGCATACGTCTATTGTTAAATAAGAACTCTTTTTCAATTCGTCAGCAGCTACATCGAGAACTTTTTCGACCATGCGCAGTTTTATGTCTTCTCGCGAGGGAGCGAGAAATTGCGATCTGACTCGCGCTTTTTTCCACCAATGACGTCTGCTCTTACCGGCGATTCTCGAACATCGTATACGTCTATGCAAATCAATCGTTCCCCAGTTTCCCCTAATGAACGAGCGGTGTAACAGAGACCGTCTTCCACTTTAGCAATATATTGCTCAACGCCTGAAGTTTTTGTATTAAAATTGAATAACGAATTGACACCTCCAATCCCCTTGTTGCACGTTGCTTTCGTCTCTGACACAGTTGCGCGGCCGCTATCAGAGTTATCGTTAATCTCGTCTTTGTCGTCATTCTCGTCATCGTCGTCATCCTCGTCACCTTTTAGTACTATCTTTTCATGTTCCTCTACGATATCCGACGTAGCTGCAGTCGAATTTGCTATTACAGACTGTCGACAGAACGCTTCGTTGCGAATGTCATCGCGGTCTTTCCAATATTTCGTAAACTCTTCTGTCCAAGCGTAAAACGAAGGTGATCCCACTATATGCTCGTCAAAAAGTTCAGACAATTTATGATCTACGATAAAATCGTCTAATTCGGAAATGATGAAATGTGACCCCATCACATCCGCATTCTTTGCATGAGCAATTAGTTGCAACAATAGCTCTTTCATTTTTTTACATTCGCGCATACGAAGCGTATTCTCGTCAATCTTGCTGTGTATAGACAAGTAAGATGCAATAAATCCTAACAATCGCCTTAAATTTTCACTCACAGGCAATCTCAAATTCCACGTATCCTGCAGGATCTCCAGCATTGAGAACGTAGGAGCGTTGTCGGCAATACTCTGCAGTTGTTCCAACTCAGATGAGGTCGCGAACTCGCTGTTCAATAATTGTTGAACGTCACTTTTCAAACTCGCCACTTTTTATATATACAACAGTGTGTGTTATACACTTTTAACGCTTCGCACGCCTGTTCGCGATTAAAGGTCTTTCTGCTAAGCAGCAGAAGTTTTATATAAGTTACCAAGACAAATAAATCATAGCATGACAATGATTTTTTAACATTATCAGAAAACCGCAGCGCATCAGTATGCAAAGACACAGGACAACGTAATGATATCGTATCCTTGAAACCATATAAGGAAAGTGAGTTTGCAAACAATAATATTTGTTGCGCAACTCACAATGTTAGACAAATGCAAATAGTAGAGGCGCCATCGTAAATAAAGGCAGCGCCCCAAAATGCAAATAGTAGGCGCGCCATCGTAAATCAAGGTAGAGCTTATACCGGCACGATGTCGGAAAAGATGCAATGATGTGTTACCAATATTAGTATGCATTGCGTGTAGATCGTGTAGATTCAATTAACCGCGGTTAGCATGCACCGCGTGTAGATCCGATTAACCACAGATAACGCGTCAACATACATCGTACCACCTCCAGAAAAATATACTCTCCTTCTGTTTTTAGAACTCCCCCCCACCTATCGCAAATACTATGCATTATCATTATTACTATGCATCGCGCGTTGGTAAAAATAGTAACTGAAAATAGCGCATCACGAAGCATCGCGGCATCTCCTGAAAACTTATACTCTCCTTCTGCTTGTGACCTCCCCCTCCCCCCCTAACCTATTGCAAAAGATGTGCACTATCATTATTAAAAATTATTAATATGCGCTGAAGCGTCAATAAGAGTACCCACAGATAACGTGTCACAATGCATCGTATATCTTCCCAAAAAAGTATACTCTCCTATTTATTCTGAGTTAAAATTCCCTTATGTAAACATTGAAATAAAAAATGCGCCTCTCAATTATCAAAGCGCGGCGAGCGTCGATGCGGTTAACCGCAGATAACACGTCACGCTGCACCGTACTCCCGCGCGGTGGCCAAGATCGTCTCCTGTCCCCGCGGCTACAATGCGTTAGAAAGTACAGCATCCAAGAATCAGCCCCACCACCCCTCCACCAATCACACACACACATACACAGTGAGCTAAAACGAACCTACGTTTGAATACGCTTCGCCCCCCCTTCCGTCTCGCCCCCTCCACCAACCGCTTACAGCGAGCATCACGGCCGATCCCCCCCGCGCATCTCCCCCCCGCGAAACCCCCCCTGAGCTAGGGCGCACCTTTCCTTGCTACTCCTCTCCCTGGGAGCCGTCGTTGCTAAGATGGTCCTCAGGGAGAGTTGTTGGAAGGCGGTCGCCTCCTTCTGTGAACAGGTTATGTTGCAGAAGAAGGTGACCGGGAAGGAGAGAGAGAGAGAGACAACGAGGAGAAAAACCCGGGGGGGGGAGACTGGCGACGACGACGCCGATCCCACCCCCGTGGAAATGGCGGAGGCGGGGATCCCCGCCCTCCACGAGATCGACCGGGCCCCCCCGACGGCGAGGGTCCCCGCAGAAAACGTAGAAGGATTACCGGTGCTGCACCTCCAAATCATTGAAGAGGAGGGGGAGAGCGGCGGCGATAACCCCATTGTCGGGGGAGAGGAGCTACCTGCCTCCTCTGCTGAAGGCCTTGCCTTTGGGACCCGAAGCAGGGCGAGGCAGCCCTTACCAAGTTTGGCTCCCGGGGCTGACCTTTCGTGACATCGGGGGGAGGGTCCCCCTCTCGTTTAGGAGGGATGGCCCTCCCAGCTTCGCCGGGGCGAGGGGAGTGAGACAAATGTCCTCTTCCCCCCACGAGAGCAAGTGGGAGCTTGCGTCGACACGGCGCAGCTAGGCCCGGGAAACATCCGGCGGGAGTCGGACCCCCGGGCCTGTACCCCCAAACACCAACAGGCGAAGAGGCGGGGGGGAGAGGAGGGACAGCGTCTCTCCCCCCCAACCTAAGGCAGACTAGGCCTTAAGCCCTGCCAGGGGTGTTTACCGCTAAAGCGCCCCTGGCGAGACGAGTCGGCCGCCAGGCCGACTAGGTCCGGAGGACTCAGGAAGTATGCTGCACGTGTTCCCGGAGCCCCCCATGGACCAAGGCAGGACACCCGGAGGGGTTTTAGTGGGTAGGCCCTCACCGGCACATTGCTAGCGGGGGAGAGCCCCACATAACCACCAGGTCTCCCCCGAGGTCTGGGATATGCGGTAACGCATTTCCCTTCCGTTACCAAAAAAAAAAAAAAACTGGCGGGTCCCGAGAGCGCACGTCTCGATAGCACACAAACCACTCACAATGGCAGATGCCAAGAGATTTTCCGTAGGTTGGGTTAGATAAGTCAAGATGATTGGTTGGTGGGCTATTGGGATGTGCGCTATCGAAACTCTCCCATCTAAAACGTCATAAACCAAGCTTAGACATATGGTAAATAAACCGCGTTGACACGTTAGTGATTTTGTTTTGGCGTTATATACTTTTGATTGTGTGAAAATGTCTGATTTTGCGCCAAATAATCGTTACTTGCGGGAAGTGTTGATTTTCTTATTTCATTTAAAGAAAATGGTGGCTGAAGCGCATCGAGAGCTTTAAAAAATTTACGGAGATGCTACTCTAAGTGAAACAACGTGCCGTGATTGGTTCCATCGCTTCAAAGACGGTGATTTCGATGTTAACGACCGTCCGCGTGAAGGAAGGTCAAAAACATTTGAAGACGCTGAATTGGAGGCATTGCTTGATGAGGATCCGTGCCAAACGCAAGAACAGCTTGCTTCAGCATTAGGAATTACACGCCAAGCCATTTCCAAGCGATTGCATGCGTTGGGAATGATTCAAAAGCAAGGAACTTGGGTTTCTTATGATTTGAAGTCAAGGGACGTTGAGCGTCGTTTTTTCACTTGTGAACAACTGCTCCAGCGGCAAAAAAGGAAGAGTTTTTTTCATCGCATCGTGACGGGTGATGAAAAATGGATTTATTGCAGCAACCCAAAGAAAAGAAAGTCATGGGGACTGCTCGGTCATGCTTCTACGTCGTCGGCTCGGCCGAATATTCACACTCCAAAGGTTATGCTGTGTATTTGGTGGGACCAGGTTGGTGTTATTTATTATGAGCTGTTGAAACTGAACGAAACCATCACTGGGGAACGATATCGACTTTAATTGATGCGACTGAACAGAGCACTGCGCGAAAAACGGCCACAAAATGAACAAAGGCACGACAAAGGCATGACAACGCTCAGCCTCATGTTGCCAAACCTGTTAAAACCTACGTGGAAACGCTCAAATAGGAAGTCCTACCTCATCCGCCATATTCCCCAAATATTGCGCCGTCCGATTATTACTTGTTCCGTTTGATGGCACATGGTCTGGCTGATCAGCAGTTCCGCTCATATGAAGACATCAAAAAATGGCTTGATTCGTGGATAGCTTCAAAAGACGAACACTTTTATCGTAGCGGTATTCGAGCACTGCCAGAAAGATGGGCAAAAGTTGTAGCTAGCAATGGGCAATACTTTGAATGATTTATTTGTAACCATTTTTTTCACAATAAAGTTTCATTTTCATTAAACAAAAAAAAAACAACGAGAACTTAGTTGCGCACCTAATATAATTATGATATCTTATATTTTTATTTTAATACTCTATTTATGTTGTTCAAAAATAAATCTTATAAAAAAATATAATACAATGTGGTTTTTGTTTTATTTATGTATGTCACTCAAGTCGCTTGTTTATCTATCCTCATGTGACGGTACTGCAAAACTTTCTCACGTGTCTGTACTGACAAAGAGAGGTGGCCCTTCGAAATGGCTCTTTCTCTCTCTCTCTCTCTCTCTCTTTCTCTCTCTCTGCGAGTGAACGAGGTGTCACTCAACTTTCTCATCCATCGCCTCCCTCCTCGCCTTGTCACCATCCGCGATCACTCCAGGACCGACTTACAGACTCTCCACAGTCTCCTGCTATCTCCCAACTGGCTACGCATCCGTAATTTCTCCCATGTCGACGACATGGTTCTCGCTTTCTGTCAACTCCTTACCTCTGCTCGTGACGAACTCTTCCCGTTAAAATCGTTCATAGCGAGGAGACCTCCCGCCCCTTGGATAAACGACACCATCCGTGATCTCCTGCGAAGGCGGGACGTAGCTAGGAGAGCTTTCCTCCGCCTCCCCTCTCCCTCGAGGAGGGAAACCTTTCGAGTGCTCCGCAACCAAGCCAAGGCCGCTATTAAGTCTGCCAAAAATACTTACTTGACTAAAAGGCTTGGCTCGACCTCCAGCACGATTATGGTCCGACTTGCGCTCTCTGGGCCTCGCTAGCGCTGAGACCCAGTGTCCGCATCTAAATGTCTCCCTAGAAATCCTGAACTCCTTCTTCTCCTTAGCTCACCTCGCCTCACCCGACCCCCCTATCCCGCCGCCAGGCTCTCTTCAAATCTCTCCCTCTAGCCCACCCTACTCTCTCTCTCCTCTTCCTTGCTTCTCTGTCTCTTCCTCGCCTCTAGCCGACCCTTCCACCTTTTACTTCCTTCATATTACACCCGACGCTCTGTTGCGTGCTCTGCGCCACAGCACCTCCAACTCTTCCGGACCCGACGACATCAATCGTCGCCTCATCTTAATGTGTCTTCCGTGCATCTTTACTTTCATCCTTGATATCTTTAACCGGTCCTTTACCACTTCCTCCTTTCCCTCCTCCTGGAAACTCTCTCACATTATTCCACTTCCCAAATCCAAGCATCCCTCCGAACCTTCCCATTTCCGCCCTATATCCTTGCTTTGCTTCCTGTCCAAAGTGCTCGAACGCGTTGCCTTCGAGCAACTTTCCTCCCACCTATCGACCTACAACCTTCTTGATCCTCTCCAAACTGGCTTCCGAAGGGGGCATAGCACACAAACGGCTCTACTGAAGCTGCTCGACGATGTGAGACTGGCCATCGATAAAAGGATGGTCACTTTGCTCGTCCTGTTCGACTTTACAAAGGCCTTCGATACGGTCTCTCACGAGCTCCTTCTTCGTAAGCTGTGCTCCTTCCGCCTGTCTCCCTCCGCCTGCCAATGGGTGCGGTCCTACCTTACGGGGCGTCACCAGCGTGTGCGTGGCCCGGACGGCTCCTTCTCGTCTTGGATGCCTGTTCTCGCCGGGGTCCCTCAGGGCTCGGTTCTCGGCCCCCTGCTCTTTTCACTCTTCATTAATGATCTCAGATCCGTCCTAAAACATTGCAACCACATCCTGTACGCGGACGACCTTCAAATTTACATTCACTTTCCACCTGCTGAAATTGACGCCGCTCTCGCTAAGGTCAGAGCGGACATTGCCGCAATCGAGTCCTGGGCCCAGAACAACTTTCTCATCCTTAACGCTCGCAAAACCAAATCCATGCTCCTGGGGTCCTCTAAATTCATCAACAGCATCCCCTCCTCTCGTATCCAACTTCACCTCAACGGTGCACCAATTGAAACAACCGACAAGGTCACAAATCTCGGCATCTGTCTATCCAGCTCTCTCAACTGGTCGGAACAAGTTCGCGGCACCTCGAGCCGCGTCAACGGTATCCTTTGGCGGCTAAAAGCTTTCTCCGGCTGCCTCTCCTTGCGCCTCCGTACTCAGCTCGTCACGGCTCTCATCTTCCCCGTCTTTGACTACTGCGCGGCCCTCTTTACAGATTTAACGGGGCAACAAAAACTAAAGCTAAGACGCTTAATGAACTCATGCGTGCGGTTCATTTACAATCTTCGCAAGGATGAGCACATTTCGGGGTACTACGAGAAGTTGGGGTGGCTCAGCTCTGACGACAGGAGGGAGTATCTCACATGTTGCCTCCTATTCTCTATCATCCTTAATTCGTCTCCCCCCTATCTCTCAGAAAATTTCCGTCCTCTTCACCGCCCTCTCTCACACCTGCGCTCCTCCCCCTCCTCTTCCCTCGATCTTGCCATCCCCTTCTGCCGCACCTCCACCTACCAACGTTCCTTTCATTCGACCGCATGCTCTCTTTGAAACAATCTCCCTCCTGCCGTCAGGGAGACTGCCTCAACTAGCGCCTTTAGGCGCTCGCTCTTCGGCTATTTATTGAGCCGCGGTCGTGCTATAATCCCTCCCCCCCCCCGCCAGGCTCATAGCGCTCTTCAACTTCACTCACCACAAACATTACTATCACCGATATGTTATTTCATTTGTTTTGTTTTGTTGTTACAGAATTATTGTATAGTTTAGTTATCTCAGTTATATCTACTTCTTCTTTGCAGCTTAGTATTCTCCTGCAATTTCGTTTGCTCTTAGTTTGTAGGTGATATTATTGTTACTCTCTACGTTTTTCTGTACTTCTGCGCGTCCTTAGAGGGCTTGCCCTAGGACAGAATAAATGCTTATTCATTCATTCATTCTCTCTCTCTCTCTCTCTCTCTCTCTCTCTCTCTCTCTCTCTCTCTCTCTCTCTCTCCCTCTATGCGATCACGTGAGTACCTGCGATAACGCTTTGCCTCTGCTCCGCTATTTTCTCGCTTCTTTTCTGCTGCCTTTTGCCCTGCGGGGCTGCTTGTTGCAGTTTGCTCGGTCAAGGCCTCCTCCGCTTGACTCCTGCTCTCGTGGTGAGTGCATCCGGGCTGTTTCTGCTTTTCTTTTGCGGTTTGACGCGGTGCTTTCGGCGTCCTAACCTCTCCTTCCGTGCCGGCCTTCTGTCGCTCTGCGCTTGCGCTGCGGGCTGGCTCGTCTGCTTGGCGTTCCGAGACTGCAGCGGTCGGGACCACTCGGCGAGGCAGCATTCCGAAACTACTACGGCTGGGACCTCTCTCCGACTCTGCGTTCCGACACGCATCCACGGCTATCCTTCTCCTGATTGGCTATTCTCTGTCGACCGTCCAATCATGACGCACGCCTGCGGTATCTGTCGGAGATTCATCTCTGCTGCTGACGCGTTTCAATGCGAGCGCACCGGAAGGCACTTCTAGCACGAAGAATGCGTGGCTACGCTCGCCGGGTCGACATGCGGCACCACGCCGACGGTTCCCTCCTGTCCTGCCTGCAAAGGACAAAGTCTCCTACGGCCTTCCATCGGTTCAGCACTGCCAGCGGGTTGCTCGGCCCTTTCTGAGGACGTCACTGCCCGGGGCACCTCGGAGGCTGACCCTCTCGGTGCTATGGTTGCCTCGCTTCTCGCCAAGATGACCGTAATCGAGACCCAGCTGCGGGATCTGCCCACCATCAAATCTCAACTGCAGGATCTTTCCTCGATCGGTCCCCAGCTTGCGGCCCTCGAGTCTAGGATGTCTGCCACTTCAGAAGCTCTCACGTCTTCGCTTGCTGAGCTGCGGCAGCAGCAGGTGAATACCGACGCTCGCGTCGCCGCGCTTGAGGCACGTCCAGTGACCATCGCCGCCAATGCCGATTTGCGTAGGCTCGAGTCCCGCCTCGACGCCCTTGAGCAGGTCAATAGGAGCTCCGAGCTCATCTTATTCGGGGTGATTGAAACCCTCTCCGAGAACCTCAAAACTACTCTCAGCAGAATCACACTTGCTCTCGGCGTCGAGGTCGGCCTCGATCACATAGTGAGTTGCTATCGCATCCCTGCCAAGGGGGACCGTCCTCGTCCCCTCGTGGTCAGACTTTCCTCGCGCGAGGTCCGCGACCGGATACTTGCGGGCAAACGCTCTCACGGGAAGCTCGACGGCTCATCGGTTCCCGGTCTTCCCCCCGGGACCATCGATATCAACGAGTGTCTTCCTTCCTCCACTCGCGGGATTTTCGCTGCCGCGAGGGGCGCGGTAGGCGCGGGTCGTCTGCACCGTGCCTGGGTGCGCAACGGACGCGTATTTGTCAAGAGACACCTCGACACCTCGCCTATCCGACTCCGGGGTAGTGATCACCTTTCCGCACTTATTGCCGGTGCACCTCTGCTCTCTTCATCTTCCTGCGGGTCATCGCGTGACCTTCGCGACTCGGCGCGCGGCCTCGCGGCTTCTCTTCCCCCGACGGGGACGGCTGGCGCTGCCGATGTCGCTGGTGCTTCTGCGACCCGTACGACAGCGGGCCGTGATGTGAATCGCGGGGCGATTCCTAGGGCCCCTTCTAAGCGCACTAAATGAGGCCCGGCCTCCCTTCACTCCGGACGATCGGGATCTCTGCGCGTATGCCATGTTAACTGCCAATCCCTCCTCCCCCACTTCTCTGAATTTGCCGATTTTTTCGGCCGAGGCGATTACGACCTTATAGCTCTCTCCGAAACCTGGTTGAAGCCACACGCGCCTGACAGTTTTGTCCAGCTTCCTGGTTATTACATAGTTCGCGGTGACAGGGAGGGCAAGGGGGGAGGAGGTGTTGGGGTATACGTGCGTCGCGGCATTGGCGCCGAGATACTCGCTTCATCGCCGACGCTCTATAGCGCTCTCCCGGAATATTTTATCCTCCGTATCTCTCCTCTTCGCTGCCGCCCTTTCCTGCTTGCCATAGTCTATCGTCCTCCAAAACTTGGTCACCTTTCCATTTTCCAATCCGACTTTGAAAGACTCTATCTTTCCTTTACAGTTGCCATCATAATCGGGGATTTCAATATTGATCTTAATCGTCCTTCCCGACGACTCCGATTTCCTTCTCGACTTCAGCACCTCCAATAATCTCCATATAGTTCCTTTCTCTGACACCCACCACACTTCCTCGTCACACTCTAGAATCGACCACTGTTTAGTAAATGATAAAAATTTAATACAGAACTTTCAGCAGTTTCCAATCCCTTTTCTATCAAACCATGATCTCATCGAAGTCACTCTCGACTTTTCCATCTATAGAGTTCCACCTCGCGTGATCCGTGTCAGAGACTTTTCTCAATTCAATTCCGAAGACTTCCTTTCCTCCCTTCTCTCTCAAGACTGGCCTGCTGTTGACTCTGCCAGCTACATTGATCGTAGGGTCGACCTGATCTACTCTTTCATCAATAACGCCTTGACTATCCACCTGCCTCACAAAACATTCGTGGCAAACAAGCCTTCCGCTCCTTGGCTGAACCACCAAGTCAAGTCTCTTCTCCGGGAACGAGACGCCGCCAGAAGATCCTTCCTCCTTCACCCCTCCCCCGATCGGCGGGAAAGGTTTCGGTCTCTCAGAAACTTGGCAAAATCGCGCCTGGTCGAAGCAAAAAACAACTACTTACGCAAAAGACTTGATCCCAAATTATGCCCAGCAAGACTGTGGTCGGAGCTGCGCTCGCTTGGCCTCGCTAAGAATCGCTCCTCTAACCTCCACCTCAATCTCTCTCTGGGAGACCTCAACTCCTTCTTCACTACTGCTCATCTCTCTCATTCATCTCTTTCTCCTTTGCCTCCTTCTCCACCCGCCTCCTTCCCCCGTCATACCTCCTCTGTCTCCGATCCTGCTACCTTCTACTTTCCCCACGTCTTTCCTGAAACCCTACTCAAGGCCATCAAAACCAGCTCCTCCGACTCGTACGGTCCCGACAGCTTAAACCGCCGCATTATTCTCCTCTGTCTCCCCGTCATCTTTCCTGTCATCCTAGACCTCTTCAACCTCTCCTTTAATTCCTCCACCTTTCCCACCTTTTGGAAAACCTCACATGTCATCCCTCTCCCCAAAACCTGTCATCCTTCCGTCCCGTCCGATTTCCGTCCCATCTCTCTCCTCTGCTTCCTTTCCAAGGTGCTTGAGCGTATTGCCTACGACAGCCTGGTTGCTCACATCTCTCACCATAATCTCCTCGATCCTTTCCAGACCGGCTTCCGAAAGGGCTACAGTACGCAAACCGCCCTTATCAAGCTGGTTGACGATGTGAGATTGGCCATAGACAAACGCATGACCACCTTATTAGTCATGTTCGACTTTTCCAAAGCCTTCGATTCCGTCTCCCATGCGCTTCTCCTCGAGAAACTCAGCAACCTCAAGATCTCATCGTCCGCTCTGACCTGGTTTCGATCCTACCTCTCCGACAGACACCAGTGCGTTAAAGGACCTGACGGCTCTCTTTCATCCGCGCTGCCTGTCCCTGCCGGAGTCCCTCAGGGCTCAGTTCTGGGACCCCTTCTCTTCTCCATCTTCGTCAATGATCTCAGGCACTCGCTCAGGCACTGCCATCACCTGCTCTACGCCGACGATCTCCAAATTTATCTCCACTTCCCTCCTCATGATCTCCTTAATGCAGTTGCTCTCGTCAACGAGGACATAGCGGCGGTCGAGCGATGGGCGGCGAGAAATCTCCTTAAACTCAACGCCGGTAAGACCAGGGCACTTCTCATGGGCAGTCCCAGGTTTGTCAACTCGATCCCTACGTCCAGTATAGACTTGTTCGTGAATTATACGCGTATTCAATTCACCGACAATGTCCGTAACCTTGGGCTGCTCCTGACCAACAATCTGAGCTGGGCTCATCAAATTTGTTCCACTTCCAGTCGGGTTAGTGGGATCCTCTGGCGCTTGAATCATTTTAAAAACGGTCTCGCACTACCTCTGAGAGTGCAACTCATCAGATCACTCGCCTTTCCGGTCTTTGATTACTGCGCCGCGGTTCTCACTGACTTGACGGGTCAACAGAGGCTCAAGCTTAGACGTTTGATGAACGCCTGCGTGCGCTACATCTTTGACCTTCGCCGGGACGAACATGTGTCCCCCTGGTACGGGCGTTTGGGCTGGCTGTCCGCCGACGACCGACGGGAATACTTGACCTGCTGCCTGATCTTCTCCATTATCCATTCCGGCTCTGCCCCCTTCCTTGCTCACAATCTCCAGCCTGCTCCTAGGTCTCTCTCCCATCTCCGATCCCTTCCTTCTCCCTGGGACTTAGCTGTTCCGTCCTGCCGCACCTCCACTTACCAGCATTCATTCCTCATATCCGGTTGCACTATGTGGAATGCTCTCCCGCCGCACATTAAAGAGTCAAATTCCTTAGCTTCCTTTAAGAACCTCCTCTTCAGTCATCTGCGGTCAAGGGATGGGGTCTGATCTCACGTTCTCACTCTCAATTCTCTTCTCTCCTTTTCTCTCCACCTTACCCGCAGCGACTCCGAACCCCGATGTCCTTCCTACCTTCAGCACACCCTGCCGTGCTCACTCTTCAACCTCTCACACTTCTCCTCAAGCATACCCTATCTTACTTCCTCTTCCTCTGCGCTTACTCTCTGCTATTGCTATTTCATTCTAGTTCTCTTCTTATGATCTTATTTTCACCGCGTAACTCTTCCGTCTCTGCGTAAAGATGCTAACTCTTCTTAAGTAAGTGTGATTCCTTTAAGTTTGTTATCTTAGTTTATTTCATATTTTTACTCTTTATACTTTCTCGCATGTTTACTTTAAGTTATGCTTATCTTAAGTTTATTTGTACCTTACTTCTCTTGTTTTTATTTTTTGTTTTTATTTTTGTTATCTACATTGTACTCAATCTTGAAGTTATTTTCCTGTATTTTATTCTTAGAGGGCTAAGCCCTAGAATAATAATAAACGCTCAGTCAGTCAGTCAGTCTCTCTCTCTCTCTCTCTCTCTTGTCACGTTTTTTGGCAGCTAGTGCCTATTCCAGTTTGAGTATAGTTCAATGAGATGAGCCTTAGTTTATTTGAAAGAGGGGATTGAGGATATAAAAAGTGTCAGAGCGTTTGAGTGCATGGGTCTTTGTTTCAGAGAAATTTGCATGCAAAGTTTGGCATTCGCCGCGCAGTGCGTTAAGTACTATTGCACGGTAGGTTGAAGCGTGAAGCGCGGTGGCTGAGGAAACTAGATGTGCGCCTTTTATTTTATCTTTGGCGACTGCGTGTGTCAAAATCTCGCAGTGCCAACTTTTTTTTCAATAATAGCTACATTTATCAATTGTAATTAATTTTTTTTATTCTTAGCAAGATATTAATAATTATATATTATTTGTTATATGTAACAAAGTGTAATAATCAGAAGGTTTACATATTCAAATTTATTTATTTGTTTTTATTCATTATACAATTCTCACATTGCGGTACATTATCCTGATATTATTGTTGGCGGAGAACAGAATTGAATACACGATATGATACAATCAGAATTCAATTTAATTCGTATCGTTAATTCACTATTTATTATCTGCGCCAAAATTTAAAAACATGTTACAATTTGCTTGGTACGCATCAAAGTTAGCACATAAACGCAAAATTTTTAGTAATGTGAATCATTTATGTTTTCTTGTAAACTTACATAATATTAAATGTTTTTGTAAAACACCTTATTCTTACACAATGTTTATGGTGTACAGTCACTTTGTGTTTCCAAAGTGATTTTGCAAACGTAAATTTTCACCCACAACATTGTACAGCAATGTCAGAATTGTATAATAAATAAAAATAAATAAATAAACTTGAATAAATATGCAAACTTTTTGATTATTACATTTTGTTACAAATAACAAATAATATATAACATTAATATCTTGCTAAAAATAATAAAAATTAATTACAATTGATAAATGTAGCTATTATTGAAAAAAAAATTGGCACTGCGAGGTTTCGAACACACGCTGCCGCCGAGGACAAAATAGAAGGCGCGCACCTAGTCTCCTCAGTCACCGCGCTTCAAGCTTTAACCTACCGTGCAATAGTACTTAACTTACCGCGCGGAAAATTCCAAACTTCATATGTAAATTTCTTTGAAACAAAGGCCCATGCACTCAAACGCTCTGACACTTTTTATACCCTCGATCCCCCCTTTTAAATAAACTAAGGCTCATCTGATTCCATGTTTTACAATTCGTAGCATCTCCTTGTTAGTCTAAGATGATTCTGCTTTTATCAAACAAAGTAAAATAAGTGGAATATAGTATAGTACCGCAATACATAATGATAAACTAAATTACCTTGGACTGAATAATATCATATAATACGAAGCAAAACGAAAGAATCACACGCCTTGCGCATTAGGCTTACGGTGCTCAACTCAAAACTCAACTTCATATCACGAAATTAAACTTAAGGCTGAAGTTCTACAGACCGACACCTCCCCCCCTCCCCGCGCAACGCGTATCCCGCAATCAATCATTTTTTTAAACAGTCAAAACAGGAAGCGCGGAACGCTTTAAACCGGCTTCGCAACACGCGCACGCGGAAAATATCAGTCCACGGGATCCTAGCCCAACTTAATATAAGATAGACGGTCTTTCACGTTTGCCTACATTGGCGCAAGACGTGACCGCGCCTCTTGATCTTTTACAAACGGAGTAACATGAAATAGAATATAGAATAATACTGCAGTAACCCAGCAAAATATAGCCTCAATTAGGCTGAACTATGTAGTAAAATACAAGTTGCATGCATGCAACGGTCCAGTAAAGTATGGCTTCAAGCTGAACTATACAGGGTGTCCCGTAACGCATCATAAATTATTCAAAAGAGAATGAAATTTTGAACTAAAAGTTCCTTTGCCAATTTTGGTTTAGATCATTATTTAACGAGTTATTAACAGTTTAAGTTGATCAATCAGATTGCACTCAGCCGGAGCGCCCAAAAGCGTAGCGTGCCGTGGGGCTTCTCGCGCTTACTGTAAATATTATCCCGATTAAAATTTTATTCTAGTTCTTTATATTAATAAATAAATCAATCAATTAATCAATAAATGGGTAGATAAATAATCAAATAAATAGGTAAATGAGTAAGAATAAATTACAATTGGAAATTTATCCAATTTTTAATTATTTCTGATTTGTATTTATTATTTATTTACTTATTTGTTTGTTTAATTTAATTATTTATTTGTTTATTTAGTTACTTAATTTCCATGGCTAATCTCGTAGCAATGGAGAAAAATTAACTACGAGATGTTTGTCATGGGTATAAAAGAAGATTATTAGAAAAAAAAATTAACAAAATAAATTGTATAATAAATAATTTATTAAACAATTTCTTCAAAAAAATGTTTTGACATGTATCACGCATGATTATTTCATTTTATTGTCAAAGAAAACCAATGAAGCTATCTGTTTTTATTTAAAATCAGTTTTTTAGAAACTGTATAATTTGTTTGAAAAGAAACTGTTTAACAAATTGCTTGTAAATAATTTATTTTTATTATTTCTTGTTAGCATTCTAATATTGATATGTAACGTACAATTCTATTCTTTTACTTACAATTTGATCACGTTATTAAGTACAATTCTATCTTTTTTCCTCACAATCACATTATTTTAAATCAAAAATTAAAATTTACACATACGTAATTAATTAAATTCTCAATTGTCACTTTCATCTTTTTGTTACACAGTAAACAATTTTTAAAAGGAATATGTCGACATATTACATTGTGTCATTTTTCCCCATCGCTACAAGGTTAGCCATGAAAATTAAGTAACTTAATGAACAAATGGATTAAATAATTGAATTAAACAAATAAATAATAAATCAAAATCAAAAATAATAAAAAATTGGATAAATTTCTAATTGTAATTTATTCTTACTCAGTTACCTATTTATTCGATTATTTATCTACCCATTTATTGATTGAATGATTGATTGATTTATTAATATTGTTATGCCCGGTATAGGCGTGAATTAAGTTGAAAACATCTTCTGTCAATGAGTGACAGAGTTCGTGTTGTTGTTTTGTTTTGATTTGATTTATAAGACCTATGAAGATTAAAAGCGTACATTTTTACAAAGTTTATCTCGTTATTTTGTGCGCGAGTGAGAACGTGGTTCCGCGAGAGTACATGGTTCACGACTCTAACGTGAACGTAACATTTTGGGGGCTCGTCCGGGATAGGACGAGCAAGACGAGTTTTTTCTTCTAAACGACTTTTGGATTATGGCTTTTGTGTATACTCCGAGAAAAGGGATGTGCACGCGCTCTTCAGGAACGACTTCACGTTCTCCGGGAGTCGACGAACGACCGAATGCGCGTTCTATGGGAGATTTCGTCGAGAGGACGACGGAAGATGTCATCGAGCGTGCGACGGAGAATGCTGAGACCCCGGACTCCGCAGAGTTGTTGCGAGCTGCGTTGGAGGAGCTTTGCACAATGAAGGAGGAGTCTTCAGTTTCAGCAGCGTGAGGACGAACTTAACGAACAACTACGACAAATACAAGGCCAGTCATTTACCAATTTAAATTCTGCTTTGGGAAATAATATCGGTTTTAAATTAAAGCCAGATATTTATGATGGAAATTCTTCATTGCGCTAATTTCTTTCTCAATTCTGTTTACTCGCTCAAGTAAATAATTGGACTGAAACCGTTAAAGCAGCGGTTTTAGCTTCATGTCTTAGAGGGAAAGCGCGTTCAGTTTTAGACGGGATTTCGGAATTGGAAGATTTACAATTTTCTGAATTAGAATCACGCTTAGAATTGCGTTTCAGAGAAAGTCACTTAGCTCAATCATTTTATACACAATTTACTAATAGAAACCAACGTATAGGGGAAGATATTCCCACTCTTGGAGCAGATCTTGAACGTTAGTTTCGTTTAGTCTATCCGGAATGCTCTGCGGAAGTACGAGATAAAATTGCTCGCAATTTGTTGCTGCGCTTGCGGACGGTTTTGTTAAGCAAACCCTTCAATTGGAGGGAATAACTTTTTTACGTGCAGCGGTAGAAAGGGCTATGGCCATTAAGGTTATAAGGGAAAATAGTTTTTCTGGATTTTCGAAAAAATCAAATTTTTTATAGAAAAACACAGAGAGAAAAGATTTTATAAATAAATACTCGAAAAATGGAAATTTGAAGGAAAAAGTGAGATCTTCGCGGAAAGATATCGAATGTTGGCAATGTGGTTCTAAGGGACATTTCCGTTCAGAATGTCCTTCACTCTCACTTGCTGGGAAAGAGAGAAACTTGGAGTAGCCGAGTTTTGCAGAGAAATTTCGCAAAACTCGGCGAAGAAATTAGAGATTAAAAGAAAGAATTTTTCTGTTAAGCCTTTTCGCGTGCAAAACAATAATTTTTGTTTCCGTGGCTTTGTGGATGATCAGCCTTGTATTTTTAAGATAGATACGGGTTCCGATGTTTCCATTCTTAGTAGAAGGTTCGTCAAGGAAAATAAGCAACAGAATTTCGTTAGAGGTTGCAACTTAAAGTATCCTACTGGAGAGGAAGTTCCCGTAGATTTTAAACTCGAAGTAAAAGTTGTTTTAGGAAAGCATTCTTTAGAATTTCCAATGTTTGTAGCAGAGATCAGGGATGATTGTATTTTGGGAGCTGATTTCTTAATTAAAATTAGTTATGGGGAAATTTTTGTCTCAAGTTTCGAACAAGTTTCAAACTTTACCGGAATTAGAAAATTCTTTCTGTGCTCGAATTAATAATTCTTACGTTCCATCTTTTCTTCTAGATTGTTTTGAAAGAAATTCTTCTGAATTAGATTCATCTCAACAAAAACATTTTGCGGAATTTTTGAGAGAATTTGAGGATGTCTTTTCGGAAGAGGTAATTGCAGGAAATTGTTCAATCGTTGAACATTCTATTAACTTAGAAAAGAATGATCCCATTAAACAGACACCTTGACGAATTCCATTCCATTTGCATGATAAAGTAGAAAAAAATTTAGAAAAGATGAAACACGAGGAAATTATCGAGGAGTCTCAAAGTCCTTGGGTTTCTCCTGCTGTTTTAGTTAAGAAAAAGGATGGAACTCTTAGATTTTGTATGGATTATAGAAAATTAAATGCTATTACAAAAAAAGATTCTTTTTCTTTGCCTAGAATTGATAGTCTTTTCGATCGTTTATTCGGAAGTTCTTGGTTTTCGACCCTGGACTTGAAGAGTGGTTATTGGCAAGTAAAATTACGTTCTCAAGATAGAGAAAAGACAGCATTTTCAGTTGGAAATGGGTTGTGGCAATTTACTGTTATGCCTTTTGGTTTATGCAATGCTCCAGCGACTTTTGAGCGTTTAATGGAAAAGGTTCTTCATCAAATCATTAATAAAATGTGTTTAGTTTATCTTGATAACGTGATTATTTTCAGTAACACTTTTGACGGTTTCTTAGCTAATTTAAGAGAAGTCTTTCTTCGTTTTCGAAAAGCGAATTTAAAATTAAATCCTAAGAAATGTTCTTTCTTTGGTAGAAAGGTTAAGTACTTGGCTCATGTTATTACGGAAAATGAAATTTCTACTGATTCTGAGAAGGTTGAATGTCTTTGGAATTGGCCTGTGTCTCGTAACAGAAAGCAGTTACGCAGTTTTCTTGGTTTTTGTTCTTATTACAGAAGTCAGTACAGTTTGTCAGGGGATTCTCCATTATTTCTAAACCTTTATTTGTTTTGACCGAAAATCAAAATTAATTTATTTGGAATAAGGAATGTCAATCGGTTTTTCTTAAACTTAAACAGTTCTTAATGTCTTCGCAAATTTTATCTTTTCTTTCTGAGACAGGAGAATTTATTCTTGATACAGATGCTTCCAATCATGGCATTGGTGCAGTTTTATCTCAGAAACAAGAAGATGGAGAAAAAGTAATCACTTTTTATAATCGAGTACTGAGTAAGTCAGAAAGAAATTATTGTGTTACTCGTCGTGAACTTTTAGCAATCATTGATTCTTTTAAAAATTTTTATCATTACCTTTATGGACAAAAGTTTTCGGTTAGAACGGATCATATTTCTTTACGATGGTTATTGTCGTTTAAAGAACTTGACGGTCAATTAGCGCGATGGTTGGAACGTCTTCAACAGTATAATTTTGAAGTAATTCATCGTGCAGGGAGATTACATGGAAATGCTGATGCGTTGTCCAGGCGTTCTTGTGCCGAATTTTCTTGCAAATATTGTGAAAGGATAGAGTTAAGAGAAAACGAGGTAAAGAATAATTCTTTAGGAAGAATTATTTTTGAGAAAGGAGAGCCTGTAGATTGGAAGAAGGCTCAATTGGAAGACCACTCTATTGTCAATATTTATCATGGCAAGGAAATCGGTGTTTGTCCTTCTCCACAAGAAATAGCTGCTAATGATTCATCTTCAAAAGTTTATTGGACTCAGTGGGATTCTCTGATCATCAAAAATGGAGTGTTATTTAGGAGATGGATTTCTCCGGATTTACATACGGAAATTCTTCAAACAATAGTCCCAAGGAAATTTGTCCAACGAGTGTTAGAGGAAGCTCATGATTCTCCTTCCGGAGGTCATTTTGGGGTGAACAAAACCTTAGCAAAAATCCGAAAACGATTTTATTGAGCTACTTGTAAACAAAATGTTGAACATTGGTGTAAAACTTGTAAGGTTTGTTTTGCTAAAAAGGGGCCTTCTGAAAAAGGAAAATCTCCTTTTCAAATTTATAATGTCGGTATTTCTTTTGAAAGAGTTCAGATGGATATTCTAGGTCCTTTTCCGACCTCTTCGTCTGGGAAAAAGTATTTATTAGTCATTACTGACTGTTTTTCTAAGTGGGTTAAAGCCTTTCCTACTGGTAATATTAAAGCGAATACTATAGCAGAAATTTTTGTTAACCAAGTGGTTTCTAAATTTGGCGTTCCTTTGGAAATCCACATAGATTAAGGCAGAAATTTTGAATCTCGATTATTTCAAGAATTATCTCATTTATTGGGAATCAGAAAGACTCGTACTACTCCACTTCATCCTCAATTCAGTGGTCAGGTAGAACGTCAACATCAAACACTTTTGAATTTCTTAGCTAAATTTGTTTCTAAAAATCAGAAAGATTGGGATCGTTGGAATTTTCTTGGATTGTTAGCTATAGATCGTCGAAGCATGAAGTTACTGGTTTCACTCCTTCTGAATTATGTCAGGGTAGAGAATTAAGATTGCCTTAGATCTTCTTCGTGGACTTCTTCCAGGAGAGGATTCGGAGTCAGAAAGAGGATATCTCTCTAAACTAAGAAAAAAATTGGTTTCAATTCATGACATTGTTAGGTAACGGTTGGAGTTAAAATCTCAAAAATTGAAGTAGTGGTATGATCAAAGAGATAGGCGATTAACTTTTGATCCTGGTCAGAAAGTTTGGTTGTATAATCCTCGGAGAATTCTTGGCAGAGCCCCTAAATTACAAAGTAATTGGGAAGAACCTTATGTGGTTATTAGAAAGATCAATGAGGTAGTTTATTGTGTACGAAAATCGAATAGGCATAAGAATAAAATTGTTCACTTGGATAGGCTAGCTTTGTTCGAAGATAGAAAATCTAAAAGGAGAGAGAGAGAGAGAGTGTGTGTGTTACTGTTTTAGGTTTAGGATTTCTTTTTTTTAAAGTTGAAATTTTGTCTCAAGGTTTAGAGAGGCGTTTTCTTGCTTTTTTTTCCTGTAAGGCATTGGATTAAGAATTACACGGGCGACGCTCGGTAACCCGTGGCAAGAGCCTGGGGTAGAGCAGTAAATCGTCGTGCTTCCCTGGAAGTCCACGCCTTGGAGGATGGGTTCGGGGAATCGTTCTTTCTTTGGAAACTGAGAATAAGTTTCGATTCTTTTTTTTACGCGAGAATTTTATTGTAAAATCGTGAATAAAAAAAGTTTTTCTTTTGCAGGTTAATTTTATTTTAAGTGAGATACTCGTTGGATTTTGTTTTAATTTCAGTTTTGAGATTCGTGCGAAGCGATGTTCTTCTTGTAAAAGATTGTCGAAATACTTTGTGTTAAGAAGACCGCCTTGCCCCGGTTTTTGAATCGAGGTTTTCCCGAGGGCCTGAGGGCAAATGCCGAGGCGGGGACATAGGGAGCCCTAAAGGCGTTGGGTCCTCGAGAGTTAATTTCCCCCCCCCCTTATCCGAAAAATGAAGGAAGAAGTGCTCAAGACTCAAGGTGAAGAGTAATGAGCCACAGCTTAAGCAGGAAGATCGTCTTGTGGATGTAGTCACGCAGCTCCGTATCCCTTTGCAGCAGCTAGGGGAAGAGCAAGAAGTCATGAAGATTTTAGAAACTTTTAGTTGGTTGTTGGGACGACAACCTAAAGAAAGGGGGCAGTGTTACGCCCGGTATAGGTGTGAATTAAGTTGAAAACATCTGTCAATGAGTGATAGAGTTTATGTTGTTATTTTGTCTTGATTTGATTTGTCAGACTTACGAAGATTAAAAGCGTACATTTTTACAAAGTTTATCTCGTTATTTTGTGCGCAAGTGAGAACGCGGTTCCGCGAGAGTACGTGGTTCACGACTGTAACATGAACATAATAATATGAAGAATTAGAATAAAATTTTAATCGGGAGAATGTTTACAGTAAGCGCGACGAGTCTCATGGCATGCTACGCTTCTGGACGCTCCGGCTGAGCGCAATCTGATTGATCAATTTTAACCGTTAATAACTCGGTAAATAATGATCTGAGCCAAAATTGGCAAAGGAACATTTAGTTCAAAAATTTTATTATCTTTTGCTCCCTGGAATATTTATAATGCGTTACAGGACACCCTGTATAGTAGAATATAACATGAAAAAAGAATTAAAAGGTAAAATACAAGACTCGCGTATCTAGGACATTAAATTATACAGGTACCTTAAGATGACAAAACAAAACTATACAGGGTGTTCCAGACCAATGTATACAGATTACCACAATGAGGTAAAAGGGATTGAGCTAAATCAAAAAGTCTAATAACATTTTGCGATATTTGCGATAAATTTCAAATAATAATATGTTAAATTTGGTCGAATAAAAGCGCAAGAAACAAGCGGTCGCTCGCTTGAGCGGTAGGACCGCGATCCTCGGCACGGTAGGAGACATGAGGGAACGGTACAGTGCCAAGCTATCCTTCCTCTCGCCGCGCGCCACTTACCGTCACCTACAGTCGGACCGCGGTGAGCGGTCCTATGGCTCAGGCAAGCGACCGTTTGTCTCTAAGCGCGCTCTTCTTTGGCTGACTTTAACATTTTATTACTCAAAAATTATTGCAAATATCGCAAAATGGTATTAGACTTTTTGATTTATCTTGATCTTCTACCTTATCGTGATAATCTGTATACACTGGTCTGGGACAGCATGTATAGGTATATGAAAGCAATTATGGGGCTGTGAGACTAGTAATACTAATATTGAGAATGATACTCAAATTGTTCGTTTAGACATGAAAACATGCAGAATTATACTAATAATAATAACAACAACAGCAACAACAACAGCGACAACAACAGCAGCAACAACAACAACAACAGCAGCAGCGGCGGTGACGGTGACGACAACAACGACGTATGTTAATGAATAACAACAACAACAAGAACAACAATAACAATAGTAATAATAGTAATAATAATAATAGTAATAATGATAGTGGTAATAGTAGTGGTAGTGATGGTGGTTGTGGTGGCGGTGGCGGTGGCGGCGGTGGATATCAGTAACGAAGGGCAGTAACAAATGTTAGAACAAAAAAGTATCGATTGAGGGCGGAAACGCACTGGCGCCAAACGCTACATAGTAACTAACTAAAATAAATATTTATATAACAAAATTACTAGTGCATAATATCACATTCCTCCCCAACTAAATATAGAAAACTTAAATTATTACATTTATTACACTTCATAAATTGAGTTTTTGAACTGATTTAATAATTCTCTTAGGCTTAACATTAATATCCGTCCTCCTTTCTTCCGGACTTTCACATACGTTATCCTTCTTTTTCGGCTCTTGTACTACTTTTAACTGTTTTAAATTCGATTTCTTATAATCTTTGTCACTTCTACTCAATCTTCCTTCTCACTATAGAATTTTCCTACTTCAATAATCTACTCTATGTGTTTTTTTTATGTCAATTCTTCTGATTCTGTCTAAAGTTTTACATTAATATGTTCTTTTTTCCAATCTTATTTTTAATAATCGCTTTACGCCATGTTGGTTTTATTGGAATCTTATAATTTCTAATATAAACTATATCTTCTGGCCTTAATAAAATTTCTCGATTTTCTTTAAAATAATGTACTTATTTTTCTCCAGTCTTATTTTTTTCAGGCATATTTAACAAACTTAATCTAGTTTGGATTTCACGCCCAAACATTAATTTTGACAAACACTCTCCTACGCTAGTATGTGGCGCATTTCTATACGAAGCTAAATATTTATTTATTAATGTGGTACGAGCCTCGTGTTTAAGATTAACACTTGTAGATGTTTAGAAAAGAGCACTAAGTTACTATTAGAATTTGCCTTATATTATTGAATATTTGTTAATAATAGTATTCTTTTTATCATTTCAGATTCCTTGCACATGGTGACAGTGCCAGATCAAAATCATGGGATTTCCGAATTGGTAAATCAACTATATACAAAATTGTGCATGAGACTTGCGATGCAATTTGGCAAGCTCTTCGTGGGCAATATTTGCGAAAACCTTTGCAAGAAATATAGGAAAAAGCAATCGATGGATTTTGGAACAAGTGGAATTTTCCAAATTGCATAAGTGCATTAGACGGGAAACATATCACTATTCAAGCTCCACCTAATAGTAATTCTCTATATTACAATTACGAAGGATTTTTTAGTTTTATTCTAATGGGAATTTACGATGCAAATTATAAATTTATCTGGATTGATGTCGGTGACTATGGTAAAATATGTATTCATATAGTTTAAATCTCAAGTCTTTTTTGTCTTAAATACAACAATAAATTAAAATTGTACATATTTTACAGGTTCTAACAGTGATTGTGGGGTATGGACAAACAGCAATCTTAGTCAAAGTTTAAAATCTGGTGCAGCAGATGTTCTACCTCCAAAACCATTGCTTAATACAATGACTACTCTGCCCTGTGCTTTGGTAGCAGACAAAGCATTTCCTCTCAAAGAATATCTCATGAGGCCGTATCCACGAAAATCTCTGAGCAGTGATTCACAGCGAATTTTTAATTATCGCTTGTCAAGAGCAAAGCGAACAATTAAAAACGCCTTTGGAATTCTCGTTTCTCGCTAAAAAATTTTAAGAAAAGCAATTCAATGCAAGGAAAAAACTGCTCATAAAATTGTGCTTGCTCTTGTTGTTTTGCACAATTATATTATGTCGTCTAATAAACAAAAGTATTGTCCATCACATTTTGTGGATCAGGAAAATAACGGTACTATTACTCCGCCGCAATTATGCAATGAAAAAATTGGATTGCATTTTGCACGTATTGGTCAAGTTGGTTTAAATCGAGTTGCTGGCACTGCAAATGCTCAACGAGACAAATTGCGACAATATTTCATGGAAACGGTGCAGTTGAGTGGCACCTGCGCAGACCCAGATTTATTCTGTGCTGCTATAAATTTCTGGCCTTTTTGTATAAGGGCCTCCGTAGACATGGTTGCAATTTTGGGATTTAATTTTGGCGCTTCAAAAAAACATTAATTAGACTCACGTGGATATTGGGCCAGGAGGTTGTCCATTTCCTCCTTGTCCAGAATGATTGAAAGCCAATAGCTCCAACGTGTTTCCAGTTCCTCCTGGAGGACGATTCTTGTGCTCTTCGGCTTGGAAGGATCGGCGCCAACCCATACAGCACAGAGAGATTGCAGGAACATTGCAGAATAATTTTATTGAAACATTGTAATATTGCATTTTGATTGCGAAACATTGTTGCAACGTTGCTGGAAGATTGCAGCAACATTAAGATGTCCGTTTTTTTGAAATATTGCATTGTAACATCCCATTTTTCTAAAATATTCACATAAATATTATTACACCACATAATTCCAATAAACAAAACAATATTTGTGTAACATTTAAAAAAACATTTTGTGCAAAAAAAAACCTCGGGAATCTTTTTCGGAAATTTCTAAGCGGTCTAAGTCACGATTCTGGTAAACGTTGCTTGACCTCTGTGATCGCTGCGAATTGATCCCTTATGATGACCTGTGAACACTTTATGCTGATATGTATATATAACTGGTAGATCAGGTCAATTATACATCAACGTTATCGAAAAAATAAAATATGTATAATTAAAACACAGTATTTATATTGTTACGTCCAGGGTTAAAGAAGGGTAGACAAGATATAGAGGGAGAAGGGAGGGACGTAACAATTCGAGAGTGTGCACGTGCGGCACGGGAGACCGCGTCGACAACCCGGGATATAGGTCAGTAGGGCCCGCAGCGGGAGGCCCTAATGGCAAAATATCCGGGATGCTCCGCGTGCCTTGGTCCTATTTTGAGGCAACAAACTTAATTGCTTTACCTCGGGATTGGACCTAGTGCTTATCTTGTAAGAGCGAGGGATGGTGGTAGTGGTTATGAAATTAGCACCAATTAATTATTGTACCTGGTTTATTTTAATCAGTAGTAAATGAGAATACAAATTTGTTTATTTTGAAAAATGATTTATATTCATAAAAAAAACAACGGTTTAAACTAAAGGCTCTATAATTTTTAAGTTAACAATTACAATGTCGAATACAACTGGACTTGTGATATAATTATAATGTTAAACTAAGAGAAGGCTAAAATCAAATATTATATCCCTATAGGAACGAATTAAACTGAAGGTTCTATAAATTTAAAATAAACAATTACAATGTAGAGTATACTATACAACTGACTTATTCTTATATCGGATAATTACTACTTATAATTTTCTTAACTATATAAATACATAAGTATATATATATACGTGTATGGATGTGTAGATGTAGGTGTGCGATTTACATTGGAAGTTCTTTTAACACAGCGGTGTTGGGGCGGAAATGATTTAAGAATATTAGCTTGGGGACTAAATAATACCTTGGGTATGTATGGGGAAGATACACAGGAACGAGCGCATCGGGGGGAGAACGGGAAAGGAAGGCACGGACCGCTTCGAGATCAAATTCTTTGGGCCCGAGCGAGAACGCGCCAGGAGGGAGTGGGGCAGAGGACATTGGAAGTACCGACAAAACAGATTCCAATGACTGAAGGAGACCAGGGGCAAAATAGCAACGTGGGGTGGCAGCTCCTCTACGAATTCCACACTAAGCGCGGGGCTAGGAGAACGATTCTAATCCTCGAGATCGTGAGATCCAAGGATCGATGGAGTTGAGAAAGTTTCCTCCTCCTCTTCGAGATCGCGGGCCCCTACACTAGGAGAATCCGCAGGAAGTTGGTCTTCCACCGGATCGTAGACAACAAGGGATCGGAGTTCCAGGAGGAGAGAGTGAAACAGGAGAATCCGGGAAGATCCTATAAGTTAATTGAGAATCGGGGGAATCGGCGCGAAGAAAATTATCTATGGGGGAGTCAGCGCGAAGATTTTCTACGGGGGAGTCAGCGCGAAGATTTTCTACGGGGGAGTCGGGGCGCGGAGAATTATCTAAGGGGGAGTCGGCGCAATAAAAACTATCTACTGGAGAGTAGGCGTGGGGAAAATTATCTACGGGGGAGTGGGGGAAAAATGCGAATGGGGGAAGTCGCTCTTCTTCCGGTGCGACCGGCGAGTACGAGACAGGGGGGCAAAGTCGATTGACTTGGGCGGCGATCTGGTGGATTTCCTCCTCAATGGCTTTGAGGCGGCGGATTCGGCGATTGTGGCGATTCCGGTGCCGCTTCACGGCTGCTCGGGACTTATATTCGTGGATTCGGGGAATATTATCATTATTCACCAAAAAAAAAAAAACGAAACTCCGTTTCTCTCTATGTTTATCGAAAGGTTGGAGTTTAAACACTCCTTCGAGTTAACCCGAACAGGATTCGAGTGAAACCAGAGGGGATTGAAGGTAAAAAGGGTTCGGCTAAATCTAAAGAGAAGAAGAGGAGGAAAGAAATTTTTACGCTTGAAGAGAAGAAATAAAGAGATTCTTCCGGATTGACTCTTGTGAGTAAATCCCAAGAAGAATGGAAAATTAGTAAATAAAAGATTCCTCCGGATTGACTCTTGTGAGTAAATCCCAAGAAGAATGGAGAATTAGTAAATAAAAGATTCCTCCGGATTGACTCTTGTGAGTAAATCCTAAGAAAGAGGAAAATTAATAATAAAGAGATTCCTCCGGATTGACTCTTGTGAGTAAATCCTAAGAAAGAGGAAAATTAACAATAAAGAGATTCCTCCGGATTGACTCTTGTGAGTAAATCCTAAGAAAGAGGAAAATTAATAATAAAAGGATTCTTCCGGATTGACTCTTGTGAGTAAATCCTAAGAAAGAGGAAAATTAGAGAGAGAGGGAGAGAGAGAGAGTATGGGTGAATAATAAATTTAGTGAATATATTATGTTTATACAAAAAAAAAATCCTTCGCAAAGAGAGAAAAGGTGTTCGAGAAAAGGAACAAGAGCGGAAGTAAACTAGGTGATTAATTCTGGACTTACTACTTGCTGAATGTGTGAGTGTTGGTAATAGTGAATGGAATACTCTCGGAGTCGCAGGCCTCCAAACTGGGCCGTACTCAGCGGGAGATGGTCCGGTCGGAGGGATTCCGCGTGCGATGGGCAATGGTCTGCAGACCCCAACCAGGCACGTTTCGAATGGCACTTTTTCTTTCGACCGAGACGTACGCTCCGCACGAGTTTAAAGGCCGCGATCCGAGAGTCAGAGAACTCGAGCATACAAGATGCCACGGAACTGCGACTCGGAATGATCAAGACTAGACTGCGCGCTCCGCTGGAAAACGCGCCTATTTATACAAATTTTCGTCTATGATTCCCTTTGTCCCATCGAGGGCCGTGTGCACCACTTTATTCATTAATGCGCCCACGTGCAATATTTGTTTTTATGACTTTTTTATATTTCTCGGTAATTGTTATCCGAGAAAGCGGTAGGTTTGACAATTGAACTCCTGAAAGCATTAAATATCAAAAATTTTCGATTTATTGCTATGTAGGTGCCGGACGTTCAGAGTTCAAAGGGGTGCACACGTGCGTCTTCCAGCTCCTTGATTTCATTACCTTTGATGTCTTGGGCGTCAAGCGACAGTGTCATCTCAAATCTCCATGATTGGTGAATTCATCTTTACTTAATTCACGACATCTAATTATTGCCGTGAGAGTCACCACATTCTTAGAATCAGGGTGAGATCACCGTCGCTCGGCCCCCGTTAATTGGAATATCCGCTGGTTGCGAAGGAGAAGAATCGTTACTCCGCAGGACGTAACACCCCCCGGCTTAGACAAATGTTGGGGATGTACAACATTTGCAAAGAGATTTGATTCTTTTTCTTCGACAACTATTAATTCTTATATCGAAGAGGGAAGATCTATATCTAAATGCGCTCAGGTGTGCGTTGTGACTTATATAGAAATAGGAAAGAAAAGGGCAACCTCCAGATCCCCTTCCCTTTTTTTCTTTCGTATTCCTGGTTATTTATTTGTTTAGTGTTATTTACTTAACTACCAGCGCCGCGTTTATAATATAAAAATTCTTATTTTTGGTAAGGTTTTACATAATTCCCTGATAGATGCAAGGCATAAATATATATATTCTTATAAAAATATTTGCATAATATATAATAAAGGTTTCCCCTCTTTTTTTTTAATAATAATAATATTTTTTTATAAGGATTTTTTTTTTTTTTTTGCATTTCTTACATACTTATATATTTATCCCTTTATTCTTCTCTATATATGTGGGTGAAAACAGGAAGGACAAAGAATCTTTTCTATTTCCTTCGTGTTCCCAAACACTTATTTATTTATTAGCTCTCGTCTAATTATCTAAACGTTTAAGGTACTTACACAAGGTTAGAGTTCTATATTATTTCAACGGAAGATATATATATATATAAATATGTGTTTTACAATTACACACTCTGTAAAGATAAATCAATAAATTTTTTTTTTTTTTTTTGTTATTATTATTGTCGTTATTAATTTATATAATTTGTTGATAGAAATATATATAAATATATATATATATATATATATATATATATATATATATATATATATATATACCTTTCTCACATAATTTTCTTCTTCATTTTTTTTCACTTTTATTCTACTATATGCGTATAATTATATATATGTATATTTATATATACGTATGCGTATGCTACGTGTGAGTAATGACGGAAAGAAAAGGCAAATTTAAATCTCTTTTCTTTTCTTCGTGTGATATACCTATTGGTCTATCGAATACTTATTGGTCTATCGAATACTTATTGGTCTATCGCTAGCTGCTTAATTGTTTATTGTTAGTTAGCTTAGTATTTAAGATGCTTATACAGAATTAAGGTCCCTACGTTATTTTGAGTAGAATATATTAAAAGATTTTTTTTCTCTTTTTTTATATATATATATATATATATATATATATATATATAATTGTTTATGAATATGTATGTTTATAATTATGCATATACTCTTCTCTTTATTCTTAATTGTAAAGACATGGAAGAAAAGGTAAATTTTTATTATTTTTTTTCTCTTCCATGCTTCTGATTGCTTATTTGTCCCCTATTAATTACTTAAACTACCGAGGTTATGCTTCCGGTGTTAGATTTTACATTATCTTTGGTAAAATAGGTGTTTATAGTTATCTTTGACACAGAATTTTACTTATTTCTCTCTTTTTCTTGCGTATTTTACAATTTTCTTTTATTGATTTCCCGTACTGATATATGGAACACTACTTGATCGTTTTTAACAGCAGGGGATAGTCGTATTCATCCGGTCTAACCGGGTCTATGATATCTCTGTTGACCAATTGAAGGGTACCCCCATCCCATTTTCAGGCCCACGATGTCTGCGTATTCGAATGTATTGAAGCACTCTTGGCATTCTTCAATATCCCTGTATCTCAGCATTACCTGCAGGCAGCGGGTGCATTTGTCCTGGTTGTGGAGAAAATCCATGTGAGCCACGAGGTGTGCTGAGACAGCCGCGTATTTTCTTTGTTGGTCGAATGTCATCGCCAGGTAGCAACTTTCACATATTTTTTTATAACTGATGAATTGTTGATATATCGGGTGTCCTCTCAATGTAGTGACGCACCGGAGGTTTCCCATGAGTATGACAGTGCTCAGGCAACGTGATGAAAATTTTTCTTCTTCTTCTCGTCCCTTTTTTCCCCAGCAGAAGTTGCGAATTGCAGACATCATTTGTGTATACGTATGCTGCAATCGATCAAGTAGTGAATAGATGTATACAGATAAAAGGAACAAAGGAAGATTTTTCCTCGTTTTACCTTATGCTCAAATACAGGTGACGATCAGTTCAGTAATTTTTTGAGATTTTTTTTTTTTTTTGCAATCTTATTTTCCCTTAGTATTATACGTAACACTACGCTTGCGTAATCTTAAGTTTCCCTTGGGGAAATGGCTACAGGTATGCCGTGGCCGGCATTTAGGAATGTTCTGTCGGCGTGGTCGAATCGTTCTAGACAATCTTGACAAGATTTGGCCATTCTAACCATTACCATTATTTCGTGACATATAGCGCAACGGTTTTGATGCACGGCGTTTACATGGATTAGATGGTGCCTAAATAGACGAGTATATCTGAGTTTCACGACGGGTGTCAGAACTACGTAACATTTGCTGCAAATTTTTGAATAATCATCAAGTTGTTGAAACACTCTCAAATTTCCTAAGCTGGTAACACACCGGAGATCGCTCAGATATAGATAGTCTTCCCAGAACAACTCGGCCCAGTGGAGGCTGAAGGACTCCCGCATGTTACATGCTGTAATTGAAAATTCATCGATTGAGTTATATATTTAACTACTACTACATATATATATACATATATATATATATATATATTTTTTTTTTATTATTATTATTACTATTATTCGGGGATAAGGTATTCGATGAATTTCCTTAATTGGGAGGTTCTTCCCCCTCCCTGAGTATTTAGTTCTGTTGTACTATCTTTGACATAGTTGATGGACATTAATTTTTTGCTACTGTTCCTGATGGTATAAAGAAATATGTAGTTGCTTATAATGTTAACGCGGTATTAAAATTTTGTAGATGTCTCGCCCTCTCGATGGTTGCTGGAGTTCTCTCGATGATTGTTGTACTCCTCAGGTGTGATTGCGATGGCTATTCCCCATCCTTGGTCTAAGCGTTTTTTAAAGGCACGTTGATATCCCGTAGTGCATCCCTTACAGCTACTTGTTGGTCTGATATTTATCATCCTTCCTTTGCAAATTGTGCATTTGTCTCTGTGTTCTACTGATTTCCTATGGACCAAGTTGTGCAGGAATAGCGGTGTATATTTTGATTTTTGATCAGCCGCCATATTCTGGTAACAGTCGCTGCAGAACAGTTGTAGGTTGTCGAGGCTCATATAGATTGGTCGTCCTTCTAACAGGGTGATGCATCGAAGTTCCTCTCTCAGGTATTGATTATTTCGTGAATCGTGGCTTACGGTCTGGCTCCACGTGGTGATCCATGGATCCTCGCGACTTATTGGTACTTCGACCGCTGGAACGGATCGAATATCGTCGCAATGTTCACCATGTCCTAGCAATATCATTATTTCTTTTATTTTGATTTCACCTTTGTTTTCACTCCTTAATCGTAATTCAACAAGGGCTACTTCATCCCTTAGGGTTCCTAATATGTTGATCCATCCTTCTTGCTTTTCGATTATTGCTTTGATTGCCCTTTTTGCTCTTGGTGACCATGGTCCTCCCGAGGTTGATTTTAGGTAAGCTAGTCCGCAAGGTACTCCTTGCCATGGTAGTGTTTTGAATCTATTTTCTAACGTGTAAATTTCTGTGGGTCGTCTTCGGACGATGCGTCCCCAATCTAACAGGGCTACAGTTACTTTACCGTTTTCTTCGATTCCATCCGTAATGATTCCTCTTTTCCATTTTTGTCCTTCTCGTGTAACTACTGGTTCTCCGCTTATTGCGTAATCAATTATAGGTTGTAACAATTGTGCCTTTCGGCTCGCCTTTTTATTTAAATCCCTTTGCATTTTCTTAAAATCCTTCCGCATGTCCTTCAGATGTATCCAGAATCGAGTGGGTGAGTCTACTTTTACCACTTCGACCGCTTGTGGGTTCTCAGTCAGCAGTCTTGAGTTAGTGCGTTCGATTTGCATATCTATAAGAGAATGGTTGCAAACTTTTTAGCCTTAAGAATGCACATATTAATTGCGAGATATGTATATACGTGTATATATTTTTATTATGTGAGTAAATATTGGTGAGTATTTTATAAGATAGTTGCTTGATTATTATTAGATTATTGGTTTTCTACCTAACCAACTTTATTATTACTACATCTATGTTTTAGATCGAGGGGTATACTTTTTCCAAAATATTCTCGGTGTCCCGAGCATGCCCTAATTTCAAAAGAATGTCTTTGACGTCGAGCATTTTGCTCCCGCAGTCGTTTCTTGTTTCTAGTTTTACAAGCGCTGCTTCTTCTTCCATATCGCCCATGATGCTGATCCAACCTTCTCTTTATTCAACTAGGAACTTTAAGAGCTCTCTGGCTCGTCGGGGCCATATCCTTTTTATTGGACAGGGCCCTACGTGAGCTATTGCGCAAGGAATTGCCCGCCATTCAAAGTCGCGAAATCTGTCCTCAAGCTGGTAAATGTCGCAGAAGAGCCGTTCGACGACGCGAGACCAATCCCTGAGAAGAAAAGTGGCTGTCCCATCTTCGTGGGTGTCAAGAATAATTCCGCGCTGCCATCTGTGCCTATCGTGGACAGCAACAATTTCGTCTGGTTTAATGTCTTCGGGTGGGTAGTGCAAAAATCGGCTTCGCCGTGCCATTCTGCGTTGGAGTTCCTCTAGTAGCTCTTCGAAGTCGTCAGCAGAGTTTTGCAGATGTACCCAGATTAGAGTGGGCGCGTCTGCTTTTATTATTTTCACTCTCAATGGGCTCCTTGTCAGAAGTCTTATGTTCGTGTGGCCAATATCCATAGTCATCTATAACAATAGAATGGGAACTGGGAAGTAAAGGATTGGTTTAGTTTTTTAATTCAAGGGTGTAGGTAGTGGCTTCCCGCGGGGGAAGCAAGGGATAGGTATGTCTTTCTTGCGTAGGATCGTCTTGTAGTTCAGAAAGTCTTACTTCTTGTAATTCGGACTCAGCAGGAGCTGAGGGTGATGATTTTTTTAATTTGCATTTTTCCTTTCCTAAATGTAGCAGGAGTTGGGTGATAGAATCCCATATTGCTCCCACTAAATATACTGACCATCCGTACACGGTATGTAAGGCGTACCCGTGTACAAAGGTATCTATTATTAGTTTAACGACTCTTGCCGACATATAGATTCCAATTATGCCGGCGCTGACATTTCCAAAAATTAAGAATCGATTCCAAAAATTTTCCCATGCTGTCGCGGCTATTTTTTGTATGGAGGCTTCGTCCAAGAGGTTAGAAATAGTTCCCCCATTTATAGAGCTTGATTGGCCCATCATTCCTCGAGCCACCGTATTGAGTAACGCGGGTCGTTCAGCAGGAAACATTATGTGATCTCGAAGTGTTTCGAGGTCATTATCTGTATATATTCCACTCGTGGCGAGTGAGCCGGGACTAATATACTTCCATGTCGATTTGGTCATGGGTTTCATAATTATTGGAGGAAGTGATTCGACTGGTCTAGGTGTAAACTTATACCATGAATCTTCGAGAAGGTACATGGCAGGTGCAAGTGAGTTGCACGTAACTTCTGTTCCTTGGCGTAACAAAATGTGAGTTTGCGGAGTTAAAAACAGGCTTTCATTATTTCGTAATACCGGCAGTTGATCGTAACATTTTTCAGTACTAGCGATCTTTACTTCAACGGGTACGCATTTCACTATGTGTATCACTTCTCCGGCTAGCAGGGCCATATATCCTGGCCCTTGCATTATGTGATAAGCGAAAGCGTCTGGGGCGTGAGTGGCGAGAGCCAATGCATTCTTTAATACTTTCTGTTCGAGAATACGAGTACATTGTTGCTGGAGAACATCTCGATATAACTGGTTTACTTGGGTGCGCACATGTTTTTCTACGTACAAAAATTTAGAGTTTATATAGGTAAAAATATCGAAGTTTTGTGGGAGGTATTGTTTACCAAATATCGAATTTCCGAAGGTTGTTTCGTAAATCAATAGTTTCGGATGTTCGGTTCTTATGAGTGTATACCCACAATGTGTGTACTTTCCCCTCATTGTTAATGCGAAAATTGTTTCGTGAGATTTTACAGTGTAGACTACCTGGGATTCCTTCCCGGTATCATCTATTAACACGTCTGCAAATCCGTCATAGAGGGATGCGTAATTAGAGAGTGCACATTGATCCGCAGGAAGCGGGTCCCAGAATGTGTTTCCTCCTTCTAAATCTATGCAATGAGTAGCCTTTAAATCGCAAGTCACTCCTGAGCAGAGCATTAAGCGATTAGAGTTTAGTTGGACTGTTGCTTCGTAATCTTGAAGTGTGATTTTAACAGTGGCGAGCACGATCACGTTAGGCCAACTCCCGAAAGTGTCGGAATAACTACCTCCGTGGCATCCTCCCTCATCTATGTGCCCTGCTAAAATCAACGGCCGGGAGATCGATTGATTTTTTAATTCGGATATAACAGTGTTTCCGTGTCGATAGACTCCGATCCATTGCATTCGCATACAGGATTCACGAGATGTTTCCTCTATGTACGAATATTTGCCATTAAGTACATCGCTGGTATGAGAAAACATTCCGCATGTTTTCACTATTCTATCGATCTCGACCTTGCATTGCCTGACTCTTACGGTTTTAAATTCATTAATCTGTATGAGTTGTATGTAGGTTTTGGTTCACACGTTGAGGGGGTATATCGCATTCTTCGGTATTGAGTAAAGACATTGTAGTTATATTAGCCATTGGTGATCCACAATCGTAGCCTATTATTCCATTCGTTTTGCGCGTCCATGCTATTATCAACATTATAGCAACAAGCCGGGAATCCATCTGAAATTTGGATTATTGTTGTTACTATTTATTTAAATTGTTAGAGGCAGGTTTTATATAGGAAATTCTCAATCGGTTTGGATGCACAATTCGGCTATTTTTCTTTATTTTAATTTTTACATTATTTTTGTTCAGTATTTCTAAGACTTCATGTGGCCCAGTGTAATGATCCCCAAATTTACCGGGTTTAGGCCCTTTTAATAAGAACACTTGATCCCCAGGCCTAAATGTTTGTGGATTGATTTTTTTATCATAATGTTTTTTGGATTTAATTTTTGCCTCAACTACGTTTTCTCGGGCATTAGTTTGGATAGCATGGAGTTGAGTGGCTAAGTTTATTAAGTAATCGTCATAGCTTGTTAGGTTATCCTCAGGCCCGAATAATTCGCCTGAGGAAATTCTTGCTATTTTACCAAAAACTAACTCATAAGGTGTATGCTTGGTGGCTTCATGGACACCAGTATTATAATTGAACATTGCCAATCCGATCCATCGATCCCATTCTCTTTGATTATTGGCATACTGTTTCAAATATTCACCCAACGCGTGATGTGATCTTTCTAGAGATCCGTTGGATTGCGGATGAAAGGCAGTTGTCCGCAACTTACGAATTCTGAACAGCTTTGCGATCTTTTTCATTAGTTCGCTAATAAAATTTCGTCCTTGATCTGTTAGTATCGCCTTAGGCGCACCCAACACACAAATAAATCTATCAACAAAGGCTTCTGCGATTGTCTCAGATGTTTGATCTGGAAGGGGTATTCCCATGCAAAACTTAGTTAATTGGTCTTGCAGTGTTAAAATATATTCATTTCCTCTTTTAGTTCTTGGCAAAGGTCCTACAATATCCATAGCTACTTTATCGAAAGAGGAACCAGGCGTGTCAGTAATTATCATGGGTTGTTTAGTTTTGACTCGCACTAACTTTTTTAATTGACATTGTAAGCATTGTTGTATGTATCGTTGGATATCGGACTTCAAATTTTCCCAATAATAATGGTGTTTTATTCTACTATACGTTTTCGTAACTCCACGGTGTCCGCCTGCGGGTGAGCAATGTATCTTTCCGATTATAATTGGCCGAAGATCCTTGGGGGGATATTTAATTAACCCATTACATATTATTAATTTTGAAGTTGAGTTTATAAAGATTGATTGTAGTAAAGGCTTAATGCTACTCCATGGGACGTTGTTCACAAAGTCTGATTTTGCGATGCTTACTGTTTCCAGTTTTAAATTTTCAGTAATATTGCGTAGGTCTCTGATGACTGTTGTGATTTGAATTAAAGTCATAGTTGGTCCTTCGCGCTGTCTTTCGCTAATAGGCAAAGCTATATGATAATGTTTCTTATATTTTACTGCTTTAACTTCACCCAGGATTAGAGCTCCTAAATTTGGCATTTCATTTCGCTCAAATAATTTTTACGAGCCAGAATCTAGTGGACTTCCATCAATGTTGACAAAATATGCAATATTATCTTTTCGTAAAAATAATAATTTACGAGAATCGATTGTGTTAGCCTTGATTATTCGATGTTCAATAATAATGGGTTTTGATTTATGTTTCTTTCTCCTTGCTTCCTCCTCTCTTCCTTCTTCTTGGCTCTCCTCTTCGTCATTCCCGTCGTTGTTACCTTTGTCCGGTGGATCGTTTCTTTCTTCTATTTGCTCTATTTCATCTATATGTTCATGCGAATCTTGAAGTGATATTTTTTGTTGGATATTTTTATTTTTGGTCTGGTTTCGAGTTTGCATTCTAGTAGAGCGAGGTGGTTCATGTATTAATACCTCCTCTGTGGTTTGTAATTGCTGCGATTCATTTTGTTCCTTGCACATGGAAGGTGTCAGATCGGAGTTTTCTTCAGGTAAATTCTCGTCGGGTATTAGGTCTTCAATTTCCTCATTGTCCGAAAGGTAAAGTTTGAAATCGTCATCTTCTTCTCCTTCTTCATCTTCGGACTCTTCTAATATTTTAGAAATGATTTTCGCATCTTCTGGATCATCGGGGTTAAAAATTTTTCTCCGAGTGATAACATTGCAGTCGACTTCTTCCATATTTACGGGGTTTCGAGACAAGGCATCCGCGTTTACATTGGTTTTTCCTGCTTTATATACAACGTCGTATTCGTATTCCGATAATTTTAATCTCCAGCGAAGTATCCTCATATTTGCATCTTGAGCATTTTTAAACCAAAGCAGAGGTTTATGATCGGTTACTAATGTAAATTTTCGTCCGTATAAATAAGGTGTCGGAAATGTTTTACACAATATACAATAGCTAAAGCTTCCTTTTCGTAAGTGTCATATTTAATTTCGTTATCTGTTAGGGTTCTCGACGCGTATGCTATCGGTCGGTCTTTATTCACTTCACCTTGTGATAAGATACCTCCTATTGCTATACCGGATGCGTCGGTAGTTAAAATAAATGGTTTGGAGAAGTCGGGATATTGAAGCACCGGTTCTTTGCATAAATTCTCTTTTAATGTTTCGAAAGAGTTTTCTTGATCCGATGTCCATTCGTAGCGGACATCGTTCTTTAGGAGATTTGTTAAAGGCTTGGCCAATTTTGAAAAATTTGGTATGAATCGCCTATAATACCCTGTCAATCCTAGAAATTGTTTGATATTTTTCGGTGTCTGGGGAATCGTCGGACGGCTTCTAATTTCTTGGGATCGGGCCTAATCCCATCTCGGCTTATTATATGCCCTAGATAAGTTACCTGTGTTTTTAAAAATTCGCATTTATCGGGTTGCAATTTTAAGTTAGCCTTTCGGAGTCGGTCCATCAACAGATTGTATTTTCTTTCTTGTTCCTCTAATGAGGTAGCGTAAATAACGATGTCGTCCATATAAACAAACAATTCTTTGCCTTGTAATCCAGATAATACTAAATCCATGAGGCGTTGAAAGGTGGCTGGAGCGTTTTTTAAACCGAAGGGCATTCGTTCAAATTCGTAGTGACCAAAAGGTGTCGTAAATGCAGTTTTGTGAGTATCAACCGGATCCATTTTAATCTGGTGAAATCCGGAGGCTAAATCGCACACTGAAAAGTATTGTGCTCCACCTAACTGGTCAATGATATCAACAATGTTGAGTAATGGGTAAGCGTCGCCAATGGTTTTTTCATTCAAAGCTCGGAAATCTAAAACCATTCTCCAACGCTTATTTCCCTTTGAGTCTTCCTTCTTGGGTACTATCCATATGGGTGTGTTGTAAGGTAACTGAGATAATTTTACTATGCCTCCTTCTAATAATTCTTGGACCTGTCTGTTTATTTCTTCTTTATGGATTTGTGGGAATCGATACTGCCTAGTATTAATGGGTCGATCATCTGTTGTCGGTATCTGATGTTGCAACACATGAGTTGCCGTTAAATTTTCTCCGGGAATGTGAAATCTATCTTGACTATAAGATATAAGATTCGTTACGCTATTTCTTTCTTGCGAATTTAAGTGCTCTAATCGCAATAATTCTATAATTTCTGCGAGTCTGGTTTGTTCATTTGTTTTGGAGATTTTTAAGCATTCGTGAGATATTTCCTTTTGCATCTTTTGCTTCTCTGTGCTTGTTGAAATTTGTTTATCCTCGGATTTTCCAATTATTTGTTGAAATGAGGCCATATTTTCCGAGGATGATTCGCTTTCTTCAGAACAGCATAAACTATTTAATTCTTTTGCTGGTTTCTTGATGATAGAACGAGAGAGGTCATCACTTCCTATAAGCATTTCCCTTTTTGGAACATTTATTTTTTCAGGGAGAATAAAAGAGCTCTTTTCTTCTGGCTCTCTTGGAATAGAAACCGCATCGCTCGAGGTTTGGTAACTTCCCTTTTCACGATCGGCAGGAGTGGGGAGCATTGGGGGAGGGGTTTGGAAATTTTCCCCTCTAATAAATTTGAGATCTTTGGACAATTCAAGGGAGGTTTGGTAACTTCCCTCCTCATGAATTTTTGGATCGAAAGGTATTTTGGAAGAGGTTTGGAAACTTCCCTCTCCATAATTTCGAGAATTAGAATTCTCACTTAATGTTTTGTTCTTCCTTTGAATCTTATGTTCATTTTTCCTTTTAATTTTTGTCTCGTTTTTAGATTGATTATCTTTATTTTTTATTTCTTTATTTTTATTTTTACCATGCTCTCTCGTTTTTATTTTTGAGATTTCACTTTTATCATCAATCAATTTTATATCTCCGTAATGCGTATTATTTCTTCTTCCGTCATTAGTTTTCTCTTCTGCTTCTCCTTTATTAATTTTATCCTTTAAGTCGACAGTTTTTTCTGGTTTGTTCTCATCTTCTAACTTATAATCGTCGAATATATCATTCAAGGGTTTAAGATGCAATGTAGGTACCTGAACGTCTACCTCTTCGTCCAAGGTACTTATAATGCTAAGGTATGCTTTGCCGTCGATATTTTCTGCTATGGTCTCTCTCGAATAAATCCCGTGAGCGATTTTTTGTTTAGGGATATACCCGATTTTTACTTCAGGGTTTCCTATTCTTACATAAAACAGTGACTCAGACCGGGGAGCTGCGGTAATAATTTCTGAAGAAAAGAAAGGAACATTAGTGCCTGATACATTTAAATAGCCTTTAGCATAGTCTATTTTCGAAAAGGTTTGTTTAAAGAAATCGTTGCCTAAAATACCGGACTGTGATATCGGAAAATTACTTGACACAATGTGGAATGTTATCTCCTTCCCAAAAAGGGGCAGAATAATTTCTCCGATAGTATAAACAGGATACTCATTTATTCCGCTTAATTTCAAAATATTGTTATAATTGATAATTTTATCTTCGGGTACAAAGCGTTCTTTAATTATATTGGGTCCACTGCCTGTGTCTAATAAAAAGGTAGTTTGCGGAATTGACTCACAAAGTTTTACCTGAATGGTAGGTACACGACTATGCTTATCGAGATTTATGGTTACTTGACGGGCGGTAAATGCATGGTTACTCACTTGGTCTCTTGGGCTCCCGGCGGGTGTGAGATCCTTCCGGACCCCTGCTGCACACCCGACGTCGAGGGCCCGCTCGCATTTCCCGAACCGTTAGCCTTCCTTCGATTATTACTTGCAATTCGCAGTTCGCAATTCTCAAGGAGATGCCCCTGCTCTTTGCAATAACGGCACGTTACTGTATCTTTAGGCGCCATATTTGCCCTCGAGTTAGACCGACAATCTCTCGCGGTATGCCCAAAATTATTGCAATTTTGACAGGTTGGTCTGGGCTTATTTTCTGTGTTACGCTGTTCATTCTGTTTTTTCCAGCAGTTATCAGCCGTATGCCCTAATCTATCGCACCATTGACAAATTACCGAAGGCTTATTTTGACTACCGGTTCTATTAGTTCGACAAGATTTGGCGTTATGACCGGGTTTGGAACACAACTGGCAAATAATATTAGTTTGTTGTATTAATTTGACGGATTGTCGATTCTGAGGATCGCGGAATCGACATTTGTCAGCAGAATGTCCGCGTTTTTTGCAAATTTGGCAGATTAAAATTTCTGTTCCTAAATTAATTTTATCAAGGTTCTGAACAGTTTGAGTCAACTTCCTACACTTAGAAGCAGAATGTCCTTCTTTGTAGCAGATTTGACAGGTCTCACGTGATTGATTGATAATTGATAGTTGCCCTGGGGTGTTATTTTTACCCTGTCGTAGGTCGGTTATAGAACGCAATTCTCTTTCTATTCGTAACGCGTCGGATACTGTCTCGTGAACACTTAAATTTCTCGCGATTCTTTGTTCAATTTCGGGTTTTAATCCTCTAATAAAGCATTTGCTCAAATCCCTCTCTAATGACGCTTTAATATTTTGATCGGGGGGGGGGGCATTTCCCCAAGATTTATACGCTTCCAATATCTGTTTGCCCAATAATTTCACTCTATTCGCGTAAGTAACTACATCCTCTTCATTTTTTTGATATATGCAACCTAATTCTCCCTGCAACTGGTATAAAGTTTTAGATGGGCCGTAAACTTGTTTCAAAAACGCGGTTAATTGAGCAATGCTATCAAAATTTTGGTCTTGAATCGTCCGACGAGCCTCGCCTACAATTCGCGTTTTTATAATACGTGCGAATTGAGATTCGGCCTCGCCGGGTAACATAGATTTTGCTTCTTCGCATCCTTCAATAAAGTATGATAGCGGGATGTTTTGCCCATCGAAAAACGGGACGGCTTCTACAGCGTATTTTAAAGTATTTAAAGTTAGAGGATGTGTCATTTTTTTACGCTTTAGTTTACGCTTAAGGGTAAGTTCGGCGTCGCGCTCTTTCACGGTATTGTCTCCGGAATCGCCGGAACCGTCGGAATCGCCAGAATCGTCGGAATCACCGGAACCAGGTACAAGCGTCTTGTCGTTATCCTTTAATGAAGCTTCTGAATCGTAATAGGTAAAATTAATTGATTTAGGAGTGATTCGAGGGGGTAGGACGGGAGTTGATGTGTGTATTATCGCGGTTTTTGAACGTCCAGGGATTCCCTGATTCTCAATAACACCCTTGTAAGTACTTTCAACTTCTTCTTTATTCGATCCGGACCTCGTATTCATCCCTGCTCTCTAAGATTGCACTTGTCATCCCGGACGAGCCCCCAAAAATTCTCATACGTTACGTCCAGGGTTAAAGAAGGGTAGACAAGATATAGAGGGAGAAGGGAGGGACGTAACAATTCGAGAGTGTGCACGTGCGGCACGGGAGACCGCGTCGACAACCCGGGATATAGGTCAGTAGGGCCCGCAGCGGGAGGCCCTAATGGCAAAATATCCGGGATGCTCCGCGTGCCTTGGTCCTATTTTGAGGCAACAAACTTAATTGCTTTACCTCGGGATTGGACCTAGTGCTTATCTTGTAAGAGCGAGGGATTGTGGTAGTGGTTATGAAATTAGCACCAATTAATTATTGTACCTGGTTTATTTTAATCAGTAGTAAATGAGAATACAAATTTGTTTATTTTAAAAAATGATTTATATTCATAAAAAAAACAACGGTTTAAACTAAAGGCTCTATAATTTTTAAGTTAACAATTACAATGTAGAGTATACTATACAACTGACTTATTCTTATATCGGATAATTACTACTTATAATTTTCTTAACTATATAAATACATATGTATATATACAGGGTGTTTCAGACCACCCGTACACCCCTTTTCTCTTCGCAGGATTAGGACCAATCAAAAATATGTTCAGACGAAAGTTGTAGGGTTTCAAAAGATCTATTCAATGATCTTATCAGTTTGACCTTGGATGGCGTCGCCAAGGTCAGATCGAAATCACATTAAGTTTTTTAAATGAAACACCCTATTTTTGATTCCAGAATCTAATAGCTGGTGTCAAGACCTTTCCAAAACACTACAAGAAAGTTTATTTTCGTTGACTACTTTCCGAGTTGTGCGGCTTGAAGGTTACACTACCGCCAACACCATGTAAATAACAATATAAAATCACGCGTTACGCAGAAAGCCGTGCAGCCGACACAAAGAAAGTAAACACGCGAGCCGGGCCAACAAAAACAGATCATGAAAAATCGTGAAAGTTAGCTGTCGCGACCGTAGATAGTCACATACATATGTATGTCATAATATTATGTAATTACATTATTACTTTAACGGTAGCACACGAGCAATAACGAGCGCGGCTTTCTGCGTAACGATGTCTAACTCGTGATTTTATACATATTGTTATTTGCATAGGATGTAGTAGAGATGTATTCACCACAACGCTATTGTGACTCAACTCAACACGAGTGACAATAACTCTCTCAAACTTGTCACCTACGTCTTCAATAACCGTCATATCAGTATCAATCGCGCAACAAAAATCCGACCCTCTTTATTAGTCTAGGTTTATTTAGCCATGTCCTATTCCAATGAAGAAGCATATGATATGCTGCTAATTTTAGGTGAGTGTCGAGGTACATTCATTGCAGCGGAAAGATTGTGGCGGGAACGTTATCCTGATCAGACTCCTCACTCGCGAAATGTTTTTTCACGTTTGGCTAAACGAATCAAAATTAAAGGTGTCGTTCAGCCTCAACATAACAAAGGTACACAAATTCGTCGTCCGATTATGGATGAAAGAACAGTGGAAATTCTTGCATCGACAGAATTGAACCCTTATGATTCTTTAAGACGACGAGAACAAGATTCTGGTGTTAGTAAAATCAGTGTTTGGCGCATTCTAAAAAATAACAAATTTCACCCTTACAGAATGTCTGTTCATCAAGCGTTGAATTATAACGATATTAGACAGAGACTTGTATTTTGCAACTTTATAAGACAGCAACCACTTGATTTCCACTTGAAAATTTTATTTTCTGACGAATGTACACTTAAAAGTGATGGATCTGTTAATACTTGGAACTCTCGTTATTGGGCACAAAATAATCCTCACTGGTTGAAAGAAGTAGATCATCAAACCATTTGGAAAGTCAATGTTTGGTGTGGAATTATTGGAAGTCAAATCATAGGTCCTGTTTTCTTTGACGAAAATCTAAACGGTGATAGATATTCCGCCTTGATAATGACAGATCTTCCTGTCTTACTAGAAAATATTCCTCTGCAATTGCGCCTGAACATGTGGTTCCAACAAGATGCATGTCCGTCTCATACATCGAGAGTTGCTCGTGCGGCATTAAATACTATGTTCCCCGACAAGTGGATAGGCAAATACGGTCCAATCAATTATCCACCCCGATCACCAGATCTCACCGTCCTTGATTATTATTTCTGGGGAAGGATAAAAAACTTGGTCTATCATGAACGTCCGACTACGAGGGATAATATGATTCGTAGAATAAGTGAAGCAATTCGATCCTTACGTGCCGAGGAAATTCTTCGAGCAACCAATGATTTTCAAAATAGAGTTGATGCTTGCATCGCAGAGAATGGTGCTCATTTTGAACATTTAGTCGCTTAACAAAACATACACTCATTCATTCCCGAACGTGACAGACAAGGGGACTCACGTGAATCAAGCACCCCAAACGTGAGAGGCAAGGGGACTCACGTGAATCAAGCACCCCAAACGTGAGAGGCAAGGGGACTCACGTGAATCAAGCACCCCAAAGGTGAAAGGCAAGGGGACTCACGTGAATCAAGCACCCCAATGGGATGAAATTCTCGTCACGTCCACGTCGTTCATTCTGGATAATGCTAAGCACGGGAAAATGCATACAGTCAATCTGGACATGATTGATCATCAAACATAATCAATCCAGTTAATAAACAAAAGCAGAGTACATAAAACTTTGACTCCCCTTTTCCTCCCCCATACACATACGCATGCACGTATGCACACACCCACACACAAGATTAAATCCGACTAAGTAACCACCACATGGTACATCTTGAGTAATGCTGATGCTGGCGGTAGTGTAACTTTCAAGCCGCACAACTCGGAAAGTAGTCAACGAAAATAAACATTCTTATAGTGTTTTGGAAAGGTCTTGACACCAGCTATTAGATTCTGGAATCAAAAATAGGGTGTTCCATTTAAAAAACTTAATGTGATTTCGATCTGACCTTGGCGACGCCATCCAAGGTCAAACTGATAAGATCATTGAATAGATCTTTTGAAACCCTACAACTTTCGTCTGAACATATTTTTGATTGGTCCTAATCCTGCGAAGAGAAAAGGGGTGTACGGGTGGTCTGAAACACCCTGTATATACGTGTATGTATGTGTAGATGTAGGTGTGCGATTTACATTGGAAGTTCTTTTAACACAGCGGTGTTGGGGCGGAAATGATTTAAGAATATTAGCTTGGGGACTAAATAATACCTTGGGTATGTATGGGGAAGATACACAGGAACGAGCGCATCGGGGGGAGAACGGGAAAGGAAGGCACGGACCGCTTCGAGATCAAATTCTTTGGGCCCGAGCGAGAACGCGCCAGGAGGGAGTGGGGCAGAGGATATTGGAAGTACCGACAAAACAGATTCCAATAACTGAAGGGGACCAGGGGCAAAATAGCAACGTGGGGGGAGGGGTGGCAGCTCCTCTACGAATTCCACACTAAGCGCGGAACTAGAAGAACGATTCTCATCCTCGAGATCGTGAGATCCGAGGATCGAAGGAGTTGAGAAAGTTTCCTCCTCCTCTTCGAGATCGCGGGCCCCTACACTAGGAGAATCCGCAGGAAGTTGGTCTTCCACCGGATCGTAGACAACAGGGATCGGAGTTCCAGGAGGAGAGAGTGAAACAGGAGAATCCGGGAAGATCCTATAAGTTAATTGAGAATCGGGGGAATCGGCACGAAGAAAATTATCTATGGGGGAGTCGGGGCGCGGAGAATTATCTAAGGGGGAGTCGGCGCGATAAAAACTATCTACTGGAGAGTAGGCGTGGGGAAAATTATCTACGGGGGAGTGGGGGAAAAATGCGAATGGGGGAAGTCGCTCTTCTTCCGGTGCGACCGGCGAGTACAAGACAGGGGGGCAAAGTCGATTGACTTGGGCGGCGATCTGGTGGATTTCCTCCTCAATGGCTTTGAGGCGGCGGATTCGGCCATTGTGGCGATTCCGGTGCCGCTTCACGGCTGCTCGGGACTTATATTCGTGGATTCGGGGAATATTATCATTATTCACAAAAAAAAAAAAAACGAAACTCCGTTTCTCTCTATGTTTATCGAAAGGTTGGAGTTTAAACACTCCTTCGGGTTAACCCGAACAGGGTTCGAGTGAAACCAGAGGGGATTGAAGGTAAAAAGGGTTCGGCTAAATCTAAAGAGAGGAAGAGAAGGAAAGAAATTTTTACGCTTGAAGAGAAGAAATAAAGAGATTCTTCCGGATTGACTCTTGTGAGTAAATCCCAAGAAGAATGGAAAATTAGTAAATAAAAGATTCCTCCGGATTGACTCTTGTGAGTAAATCCCAAGAAGAATGGAGAATTAGTAAATAAAAGATTCCTCCGGATTGACTCTTGTGAGTAAATCCTAAGAAAGAGGAAAATTAATAATAAAGAGCTTCCTCCGGATTGACTCGTGTGAGTAAATCCTAAGAAAGAGGAAAATTAATAATAAAGAGATTCCTCCGGATTGACTCTTGTGAGTAAATCCTAAGAAAGAGGAAAATTAATACTAAAAGGATTCTTCCGGATTGACTCTTGTGAGTAAATCCTAAGAAAGAGGAAAATTAGAGAGAGAGGGAGAGAGAGAGAGTATGGGTGAATAATAAATTTAGTGAATATATTATGTTTATACAAAAAAAAAAAAATCCTTCGCAAAGAGAGAAAAGGTGTTCGAGAAAAGGAACAAGAGCGGAAGTAAACTAGGTGATTAATTCTGGACTTACTACTTGCTGAATGTGTGAGTGTTGGTAATAGTGAATGGAATACTCTCGGAGTCGCAGGCCTCCAAACTGGGCCGTACTCAGCGGGAGATGGTCCGGTCGGAGGGATTCCGCGTGCGATGGGCAATGGTCTGCAGACCCCAACCAGGCACGTTTCGAATGGCACTTTTTCTTTCGACCGAGACGTACGCTCCGCACGAGTTTAAAGGCCGCGATCCGAGAGTCAGAGAACTCGAGCATACAAGATGCCACGGAACTGCGACTCGGAATGATCAAGACTAGACTGCGCGCTCCGCTGGAAAACGCGCCTATTTATACAAATTTTCGTCTATGATTCCCTTTGTCCCATCGAGGGCCGTGTGCACCACTTTATTCATTAATGCGCCCACGTGCAATATTTGTTTTTATGACTTTTTTATATTTCTCGGTAATTGTTATCCGAGAAAGCGGCAGGTTTGACAATTGAACTCCTGAAAGCATTAAATGTCAAAAATTTTCGATTTATTGCTATGTGGGTGCCGGACGTTCAGAGTTCAAAGAGGTGCACACGTGCGTCTTCCAGTTCCTTGATTTCATTACCTTTGATGTCTTGGGCGTCAAGCGACAGTGTCATCTCAAATCTCCATGATTGGTGAATTTATCTCTACTTAATTTACGACATCTAATTATTGCCTTGAGAGTCACCATATTCTTAGAATCATGGTGAGATCACCGTCGCTCGGCCCCCGTTAATTGGAATATCCGCTGGTTGCGAAGGAGAAGAATCGTTACTCCGCAGGACGTAACAATATAAACAAATAAAAATTGTAGTTTTTTTTTACTAATTTCGCAAATGCAGAATAGCATTTAGAATAACTTTTCTGTTATTTGTTTACATAAAAATGTAATTAAAAAATATATATCAATATAATACAATAATTAAATTAAATATGAAATATTTTTTATTAAAAAAACAATTAAAAAATATTGTTTGTTCATTGGATTATAGATCGAGGTTTCTTCATATATGGACCTATTTCTATTGATATAAATATTTATGTTTCTTAACAATACTATGATGCACACAGCACCACAGAACCGCATGTATTTTCTAGACGTCTTAGAATCAACATTTAAAGGATGTCTGTAGACGTCTATGCAAAGTCGATTTGCAGTCAACTTTGAAAGCCTGACTTGGATGAGTTGACTTACAGTCGATATATGAACGGTTGTACTGTTAAGGAATGTAGAGATTCAACGGAAAATTTATTAACGTCGCCCGACTTTAGTTTGCTAAATGCGGATGAATAATTATAGATGAGTTAAATTAATATATTATTACACGCGAATATTCTGCTTTGACTCTTTATTGCCTACATTATTAAAAAATTATGATTTGCAATGTTTCCGGAATATAGTATTACTGGCATATGCCATGTGATGTTGCAAGCATATTATTAATGTATGTTTCTGCAATGTCTCCGTAATATTGCATTGCAATTTGCAACATTGCAACATTGCTGCAATGTTGCTGCAATTTTCTGTGCTGTATGGGAAGAATTTTCAGTACTTCGGGTTTAAGACCTTCTCCTTCGGGATCTTCCACTTCGCGTAAGACAAACAAGATCTACGTCTCTGCTGCAAACTTGTAGCATGGTTGGAAAAATTGTGTCTAACACAGATGCGTCTTGCGCGATTACGTCTAGTGCGGTTGCGACATGCAATTTATGAAAAGATTTATTAGTATCCTCTTTGTGCCCCTGACCATCTACAAATCTGGTTGACCTAACAAAATTGTCATCGGGGCGGTTAGGTGACAACCTAACCTCTGAATTGATTCTGAGAAGACGTACGACCTTCTCATTTAACTTCGAAAGGCGAAAGGCGAGAAGGAAGGAGTAGCAAAAACGATAAGTAGAGGTTAGAAAAGAGAGTGGAGAAAGGCGAGAAGAAGTAGCTAGGGAAATTGAGAACTAGCACTTGGCAGCGAGAGGGCGAGGACGCGCCAAGAGAGCGACGAGAAAGTGCGATGAGAGCGCTGGCTAAGAGCATAGACTAGACAGTAGAAAAATAGCGAACAAGATAGAGAGGCTGAGTAGGGAGAGAAGAGGGAGTCTGGGAAATATAGAAGAGTTTTTAAAAAAAAAGACAGACAATGGAATTGGTGGAAGTGGAAGGAGAGGAGGAGAAAGAAAAGGAAGTTTTTAAAAGGAGTAATACGATATTGAGGTTAGATTGCCAATAAAGATGGCAAAACAGGAAGGAGTGTACGAGGTGTGTTCAAAAAGTATCGCAAATTTTGTGTTTTTTCAAAAATTATTTATTTATTCATGAATATCTATTTTGTCCCCTTCAAAGTAATCCCCATGAGATATTATACACTTGTGCCAACGGTTTTTCCAATCTTCGAAGCACTTCAAAAAATCATTTTTTTTTATCTTGTTCAGCTCCTCCTTCGATGCCGTCTTTATCTCGTCAAGCGTAGCGTAACGTCGTCCTTTCATGGGCCTCTTCAGTTTAGGGAACAAGAAAAAGTCACAGGGGGCCAGATCTGGGGAATACGGTGGTTGCGGCATTATTAGTGTGTTGTTTTTGGCCAAAAAGTCGCGCACAAGCAACGATGTGTGAGCAGGGGCGTTTGGTACGAATTTCGCGGCGACCCGTCTCATGCCCAAATCATTGATAAAAATCGAATGGCACGAGCCAATCGATATGTTTAGGTCCTCAGCAACTTCTCTAACGATGATTCGACGATTGGCCAATACCATTTTCTCCACTTCATTAATTTTTTCGTCTGTTGTTGAAGTGCTCGGGCGTCCGGCACGCTCTTCGTCGTTCACATCTTCTCGGCCTTCTGAGAACATTTTGTACCACCGATAAACGTTGCTTCGGTCCAAGGTAGCTTCTCCGTATGCCACAGTCAACATTCGGAATGCATCCGCGCACTTAATTTCGTTTTTCACACAAAATTTGATACAGGTTCTTTGATCCATTTTTTTGAATAGGTAAAAATCGAAGACGATCCAAAACACGTGCAAGCAAAGCAGCTGTCAACAATTAAGTGAACATTCAAAATGGCCGAGCTTGTCGGCATAAGTGAGAGACATGAGTACCAACATAACGCCACAAAAAGATCGAAATTCGAATATACGTAACCCGCGAAAATTCAAAATTCGCGATACTTTTTGAACACACCTCGTAGAAGAAAAGGAGGGAAAAGATGAAATAAAGGGAGAATAAGAGAGCTAAGAGAGGAGATGAGTAAAGGCTGGAAAAAAATAATGGAAGAAATAAGAGTAGCAGCAACGTAGAGGAAGGCGATGAATAGAGAGAGAAAGTAAGGGAGGAATTGAAGGAGAGGGAAAAAAAGTGGGAGGAGGAAAAAAGGAGAATGAATGAAAAGATAAAAAAGCTGTAGAGAAAAATAAAAGAGCTTGAAATAGGGGGGAAAAAAGGTAAGGAAAAAGGTAAAGGCAGAGGAAGGGGGAGAAAATAGAAACGAAATTGGGCAGGGGGAGGAGTAGAGGAGAGGATGAAAAGGATAGGGAAGGTTTGGGAGCGGAGAGAGAGGGAAGAAAGAAAAATGAACATAATAATAAAAGGGTTGCAAGGTAGAAAGGGGGATAAAGAAGGGGACAAAGAAAATAATAAAAGAATTAGATGTGGAATTGAAAGAAAGAAAGATGAAAAGATTGGAGGAAAGTAAGGGAGAAAAGGGAGGTATGGTAGTAGTAAAGCTGGAAAACATGGAGGAAAAAAGAAAGATATGAGAAAATAAAAAGAGATTAAAAAGGAGAATGGTATGGAAGATCTGACGTGAAATGAGAGGAGAATGAAGTGGAAGTTAAAACATATCGCAATGAGGGAAAGTTTGAGGGGTAAAAGAGTATAGGTAGAAAAAAATGAAATAAGGGTTGAGGGGAAATGGTGGAGATGGGACGAAGATAAGGAAGTGCTTAGAGACGAAACGGGTAGATACTGGAAAGAGGAAAAAGAAGGAGGGGAAGGGAAAAAGGTAGCGAAGAAAAATAGGGAAGTACAGGGTGAAGAGAGGGGTGAGAGGAAGGGAAAAAAAGGGGGGCAGAGGGGACAGAGAAAGACCAGGGTCAGTGGGGAGAGTAAGAGGCGGGGAATAAGGAAATGAAAGTGATAAAGGAAAGGAGGGTAGAAGTAGAAGGAGAGGACGGAGGAGGGAGATAGAGAAGAAGGAACGAAGAAGGGAAGATGGCATTCTGGAATGTAGCCGGGATAAAAGGAAAAAACGAGGAATTTTTGAAAAATTTAAAAGAGTAGGATGTAGTAGTGCTTTTAGAAACATGGGTAGAAAAAAACATGGGAGAAGATTAGGAAAAAACTGTTGACAGGATATATTTGGAAGATCCAGACGGCTAAGAGAGAGAAGAAAAAAGGGAAGGCGAAGGGAGGGATGATCATGGGGATAAGGAAAGAATTGAGAGAGGAAGGAGAAGGGGGAGAAAAAGAAGGAATTATAACGGGCATAATGAAATTGGGTAAGATGAAATGGAGGGTGATAAGAATATATATAAATGGTGACATAGACGAGAAGATGAAAAAGTTAAAGGACTGTTTGGAGGGAAAAGAGAAGGACGTGAAAACAATAATAGCGGGGATTTTAATACGAGGACAGAAAAGGAGGGAGGAAGCATAAGCTGGGAGGGGAAAGAGAGGGTGGGAGGAAGGAGATCGAAGAACGGGAAAATAAACAAAGAAGGGAGGAAAATAATAGAAAACATAGAAGGGAAGGGATGGATAATACTGAACAGGGGAGTGGAGAGGGATGAAGAGGGGAAATGGACGTATACAGGAGGAAGAGGTAAGACAGTGATTGACTATGTGTTAATGAGGGAAGAGAATAAAGAGGAGGTGAGGAGGATGGAAATAGGAGACAATGTGGAGTCCGATCACCACCCGCTAGTAGTTGAGTTAAGGGAGAGTAGGAGAAAAGTAGAGAGGAAGAAGAAAGCGAAGAAAAAACTAAGCAGAGGGATATGGAATGAGAAGGAAAGGGAGAAATTTAGGAAAGTATTACGGAGATAGGAAAAGAGGAGGAAAAGGAGGGAGAGCTGGAAGAAGAAAATAGGAAAATAAGAAAAGCAATAAAGGAAGTAGAGTGGGAAATTGAAAAGAAAGGCGAGAGAACTGGGGAAGGATGGTGGGATAGAGAGTGTAGAGAAGAAAAAAATAAAATGAGGGAAGAGCTAAGAAGTTGAAAAAGAGAGGGAAAAGATGGGAAAAAATACAAAGAAGACAGGAAAGAATTTAGGAAGTTAAGAAAGAAAAGTAAAAGAAAGAAAGAAGAAGAGAAGGAAAGATGAGAGAAGATAGGGGAGGTGAAAAGGGAAGGTCAAGTGTGGGAAATAGTGAACAGGGAGAGGAAGAAGAGAAAAGAGGTGAATAGAGAGATAGAGCTAGAGGAGTGGAAAGAATATTTCAGGGAGTTGCTAGGAGGGCTGGAGAGGAGAGAAAAAACTGAAGAAAAAAGAAGGAGTAGAACAGGAGAAGAATGAGACATAGAAGTGCAGGAGACAGAGAGGGTAATAAGAAAATTAAAATATGGGAAGGTTATTGGGGGGGGGGGACGAGGTGCCAAACAAGGTCTGAAAACACGAAAGGGAAGCGATGAGAGAATGAGGATGGAGGAAATGTAACGACATCTGGAGAGGGGAGGGGTGGACAAAGAAATGGAAGGAGAGTATAATAATACCGGTGGTAAAGAGAGGAAAGGGAGAAAAAGTGAAGGATTATAGAGAAGTAACGCTGATGCCGTCGTTGTATAAAATATATACGGCAATATTAGCAGAAAGGTTAAGAAGGGAAATTGAGGAAAACGGGATTTTACCGGCAAATCAGACGGGGTTTAGGAAGGGACTGGAAACAATGGATAACATTTTCACCTTGAACTATGTAATAAATAGACAGCTGGAAAGGAAGAGGGAAGATGGTAGCACTATTCATTTAAAAGCAGCATTTGACAAGGTGGACAGGAGGATAATGGTTGAAAGGATGAGGAAAAGAGGCGTAAAAAAGGGCGTAATAGAAAGGGTGGAAGAAGTATTGAGAGAAACAAGAAGTAGGGTTAGGATTGGAGGGAAGGAAGGAAAAGGTTTCTGGACGGAAAAGGGGGTAAGGCAAGGATAAATCTGATTCTGTTTAATATTGTGCTGGCAGACTTAAAGGAAGAAATGGGAAAAGTAAAATGGAGAGATATATCTGTAAAAGGAAAAAAAATTTACTCCTTGATGTATGCGGACGATGTGGTGTTGTTGGCGGAGGAAGAGGGGGAATGAAAAGTATGATAGAGAGACTAGAAAACTAATAGAAAGGAAAGGACCAGAAGTAAATTTAGACAAATCGAAGGTAATGAGGTTCAGAAAAAGAAGGGAAAAGAAAAAGAGGATGAGATGGTAATGAAAGGGAAGAAAGATAGAGGAGGTAAAAGAGTTCACATATTTAGGATATAGATTTCAGGAAAATGGAAGACAAAAAGCTCAAATAAAAGATAGGGTAAGAAGAGCGGCAGGAATAATGCGACAGGTATGGGGGATAGAAAAGAGGAGATATAGGAATGACTGGGGAAAGAGGCTATGGCTGTTTGATAAGCTAGTATGGACAGTAATAGCATACGGGACGGAAATATGGGGTTGGAGAGAAAGAGAGGGAGTAGAGAGAATAGAAGAGATATCTGAGGTGGGTGTTAGAGTTGGACAGCAGAACTCCAGGAGGATGATAAGAGGAGATACAGAGGGAAAAGATGAGGGGAAGGGCGGCGAGAAGGGTCTATATTTATCTAATAAGGATTAATATCTGTAGTGAAGAAGACCGTCATTAAAGGTCAAAACGTTTACCTGACATTGGAGTTATGCGTTGATTTATTTATTTGCGTCTGACACCTTGCGTGGCTCTTGAGCTCATTATTTCCTAATTTTAATGTATTATTATTATATTTAATTGTATGTATAAAAAAATTTATTTACATGGTAACATGCTTTAAATTATTTGAATGTTTAGCTTTCCGTTATGGGATGCATAGAAAAAAGGGACGCTGCAGAAACTATAATAAATGATAATGGAATCGATGTCAAATTGACATCAAATTGATATCAAAATCATTTTGATATTGATTCGATAGGTCATTTCTTGTTGAGTTATATACCCAGTCGACACAATTCGTAACTGCTATATAATTTGGGAGTAACAGTTTATATAACAAATGTTTCATAATATTTACATCACAGCTATGTCTACCTATTGCTTCTTTCTATATAATATAAATGTGAAATTGTTACATAGTATTAACATAAAAAGTATGTAATTCTCCATATATAATCAATATTGTAACATGATATTGTAGCAATATAAAATCAATATAATTAATTAGTTACATGATAATACTATTATTATATAGAATATAATTATTGGAACTATATAGACGTTTTATATTTTAATGATACGTTTTCTAACTTATACAATCGCCAACTTTAACGATTGATATCTCGGCTTTCCAGACAGAGCGACACTTTTTTCTGCCAGATTCTTCCATTTTGAGTGAAAACTCATCGAATGAGCCTAATTTTGTCAAAATTGGAGGTGAGGTGGTGTATTCTGAAAAATTACCGTTGATTTTTCTACATTAAATATTAATGTTGTTGTAACGTTAAAGCAACATTGAACAAATTATTATCAATATACGAAATAAGTCTGACAAAAACATCTTGATCTTAATGATCCGACAATATTTTTTAAATGTTTTTTCAATGTTTAAAAAATTTTTTTTATTTTTAATTTAATTGTGTGATATAGACTTGTTTCTAATTGTATTTTTATTTTTACGAATGACAGAAAAATTATTTTAAATGCTATTCCGCATTTGTAATAATCAGTAAAAAAACTATATTTTTATATATGTTTAGGTAAATATTATGCATTAATTATACATGTTTCATCTTTTCTACATATATTCACCTAATCTATCAGTTATATACATATTAGTATAAAATGTTCACAGATCATCACGAGGGTTCCAGTTGGCAGCAGTCGCAGAAGTCAAGCAACGTCAACCGCAGTCACGACTTGGATGGGTGGCCACTTGGGAATTTTCAAGAAAAAATTCCCGAGATTTTTTTTGCGAAAAATGTAAAATGCTACAAAAACATGGTTTTGCATTGGAATTATGTGGGGTAACCATATTAATATTTACATTTCAGAGAAATTTTAACATTGATTTAAGGGACATTAGACATTGCTGCAATGTCTCATTAACATTACGATTAAATATTGCATGAAATGTTGATACAATATTAGTGTGCTGTATGGGCTATGATCTACGGTGATTTATTGAGCGATCAAACGATCTCAGCGAGAGATGTTCGATCGTAATTATAGGAAGGTCTCGTTCGAGACGATTTTACTATGTAGTACCATCTTCTATGCCTCGTGGCGCCACAAGCTTCAGAGATTTTTCTTTTCCCTTTCCATGCCCTATGCTTCATATAGTTTAAAGCTTGAAGTTTCTTTTTTTTTTTTTTTTTTAGCATGGGTTGGGAATTCTTCCTTATATGGGTGGGATCTATCATCTCGAACGAGACCTTCCTATAATTACGATCGAACATCTCTCGCTGAGATCGTTTGATCGCTCAATTATATTACAGGTCTCGTTCTCGACGATTTTACTATGTAGAGGTTTAGAGAGAATAATGTTATTTCCCTTCCTAATTCTATTGAATTTTGACATTAAATGATGCTTATTTCTTATATATTTATTTATATTTATTCTAATTATACATTACTATTATATTTATTCTAATTATACATGAGAGTTTTAATAAAGGAATCTTTCGACAAAATAATAGGTTTATTGTAATGTTTCGCAAAAACTTTAGATCTTTCCGACCAACTAGCTGTCTTCTTAATTGTTTCTATGGTAACTCCTTTTTTTAATGCCGCAGAAGTCGCCGCATGTCTCGTCGAGTGGGCTGTGAACTCTTCACTTATACCACAGCGGGTCATGGCCGCCCTTATCCATCTGCTTATTGTTGCAGAGGTCGCCGCTCTGAATGGCTTTTTAGTTGTCAGGAAAAGGTTATCCGTTTCTCCTCTCCTATTTTCCGTCGCTGCGATATAGGAATCCCATGTTTTTACAATACGTAATCTTGGGTTTTCTGGAAATTTTGGTATGGTCAACAATGGCTGACTTACACCCGGACGAGAGGTCTTCATCCGATCTGTAATTTCTACTTCGTATCCCTCTGCGCTGCGCTTAACATTTGATAGCTTAATCGCAGCTAGTGTTTGGGTTCTATGCGCAGTACCTAATGCGAGTAACAAGACTAGACGCTCCGTCAGACGCTCGATGGGCAATTCGTTTAAAGGGAACCAATTTTCAATTTCCCGTATAACTATATCTATATTCCAGATTCTATCGTATTTCGGTTTCGCCGGCCGAAGCATAAAAATGCCTTTAAAAAATCTAGATAAATTTTTGTTTTGACTCAGATTAATTTCTGTAATTAACGATATCGCTGATCTCATCGAATTTAGCGATCCATATGCCATTCCCTGCTCGAATTTTTCCGTCAGGAATTTAATTATCTCGACCTCCGTTGGTCGGTACGGGTCTAGTTTCTGGTTCTGACAGAAAAACCACCACTGTCTTAGTGGTCCTGCGTATTGCTTGCGGGTTGACTCTGTTAATGAAGCTTCGAATATGTCCCACGACGCGTTTGGTAGTCCTTTCCTTCTAAAGGATTCCCTGATAATTTCCCTACCATCAGGGATAACTTGTTTGCAAGTGGGTGCCACCTGGATCTGCAAGGGGATAAAAGTAAAGAAGGAGAAGGCTCAAAAACCAGAGGTTTTTCGATTAAAAGCTCTAAGAATATAGGAAACCATGGTTGTGAGTTCCAATAAGGAACTACCATAATACCTGTGGCCTGGTCTGTCTTAATCTTTTTTAATACTCTTAAGATAAGGCTAAATGGAGGGAAGACCCAAAATAAACCCAGCGATCCCCAGTTTGCGGTGAAAGCGTCGATCGCAACCGCTTCTGGGTCCCTTCCCCAGGCAAAAAACTTTTTGCATTTCGCGTTACACCTAGTGGCGAAAAGATCAATTTCCGGATATCCTAGTATTTCTACGGACCTATGAAATGCATAATCCGCTAATTTCCCATTCTGTGTCGATATTTTTTATACGGGACTCTCGGTCTGCTTCGACATTATCTTCTGATTTAATGTACGAGGCCCTCAACCAAATGTTTCTTGCCTCGCACCATTGCCAAATTTCTTTAGTAATATTATGTAGATTGGGGTGACGCACGCCCCCCATTCTATTGATATATGATACTGTTGTGGTGTTATCAATGCGTAGAAGGATTTTGCAGTTCCTGAAATTTCTAGCTAGACTTTTTAAGGCAAAGAAGGTTGCTATTAACTCTAATCGATTTATATGCCATTTCTGTTCTTTTATCGTCCAAAAACCTCGAGCTGTTTTTCCCTCGTGAAAAGCACCCCAGCCTGTAGTGGATGCATCCGAAAAAATTTCGTGTTTGTAGGTATCATCTCTAATTGGGTTTGAAGCTCCCGAGATATTTCTTTTCCACCAATTGATATCTGGCTCGAGGTGTTTGGGGATGCAAATTTTGGCACAAAAATCGTTGTCGTTTTTTAATAGTCCTAAGTATCTGTAACATTACGCCCCTCCACTGTGCCGCCACTCCAGACCGACCAACCGTCGAACGGACCGCAGCCGAGCACGTGTATCTTACGTAAGACCCACGCACGTACGATCGGCTTACGTAAGACCACCGCGTGCTACCGCGCACGACCGACGCGCTACGCGCCGCGTTCCGAAAGCGCTCCCACTCTAGCCGGCCCGTCCGCGCGCGCTGATTGGTGCGTCCAGCCGCGCGGAACGATATATAAGCCGGCAGTGGGCAACGTACCACAGATCCGTCCGAACATCCGATCTCATCGGATCCTTTCCAGCGCTGGGCATACTCGGCGCCTCCTAGCTCGGGGATTCTCGAGCACCTCCTCGGGAACGGGCATTCTCGTTCCAACCTTCCCGCGACGGGTAAAACCGTCGTCCCCGAGGCCGGGTATGCTCGGCCAATCCGATCCGCTCAGCCGCGCGACGGGCATTCTCGTCGCGCAGGCCATCCAACCCGATCAGCCGTGTGACGGGCATTCTTGTCACGCGGCCAATCCGGACCGTCCGGCCGGACGACGGGCATTCCCGTACGTCCGGCTAAATCCGATCCGAATCCGTTGCGCCGTACGGCGGGTATTCTCCCCGCACGGCAATTCCGTTTCCGCACAGCCGGACGACGGGCATTCTCGTCGTCCGGCCACTCCGACCAGACCGTTCCGAGTGTCCCCGGGAATTCTCGGGGACCGTCCGCGCCGACACCGTTCCAGTGTCCGCCACCGTACCTCCCGGGCTAACCCCGCGAGATGAGGCCGAACCGGCCGACCCCGTCGACAGCCCGCGCACAGCGCGAGGGCGTCGAGTACCGAGACCGTAACCGGTCAACCGCACGGGCCAATCGGGCCCCGAGCACGGCATTAGAGTGGACCGCCGCGCGGCCACTCTAACAAACGGATACCGTACGCATAGAGCGTAAACCGAAGCCGTCCGTAGATCACACGACTCATCCGAGTCGTTACATTGCGATAACCGCGAGTCCGTTCCGACATCGCACGTTCCGCCGCGAACTATGTATATAGATCTATGTTGTTAAACCGAGCAACCCCGCTTGCTACTTCCGCGCGCAAAGCGCCTAGTCACTGTCCGTCTGTTTCCGAATTGTTAAAGTCCTTCCCGTTTAGATATTAAGTACCGCGCAAATACGTTGCGACTGTTCTCTTAAATTCACGCGGGCCGACGACCGCGCAGTTAAGTGCCGCGACACTATTCGAATACCACGTGATCGTTCTCTTGATTTCCCGCGGGCCGACGACCGCGCAATTGAGGGCCGTAATGTTGTACAAGGAGCTCAGTATTATCCGATAACGATATCGGAACTGTATAATTTCATTTTGTACTAAAGTATAGCTAAATATATTTGACCTCTTTCATTTTTACTACCAAAATACGGCGTTATCATTTCGACACGAACCCGGACATCCGGCGAGCACATCCGAGCATCCGATCCTGAACCTAGAATCCCGTAACCGACACCGAGAAAGTACCAGCGTTACATACCTAACTCGCTCAAATTCTTTGGTGTATAAGCGCCCATATTCAACTGCCCGGCAGCAAGCGCTTATCGACCCCACCAAGCTCGACCATTGTCTAATAGAGACAACCTTTCCTATACTATGTTTTTCTAACATTTCGATTATTTCTTGTTTTTTATTATCCGGCAGTTCTAATTTCATCTTCGTGGAATCATATATGATTCCCAGAAATTCTATACGTTGGCTGGGCTCAAAGCTGCTCTTTTTTTTATTTATTATGAAACCTAGATATTCTAACAAATTAACGGAGGCTTTTACATTTTCAGTGCATGCCTGTTTCGATGCGCTGATGAGCAATATATCATCGAGATAAATAACAGAATTAAATCCCTTGTTTCGGAGATAACTTACTACTGGCCTCAATATTTTTGTGAATACATATGGGGCCACGTTTAACCCGAATGGTAAGCAAGTGAATTCGAAACATTGGCCTTGAAATATAAACCTTAAGTATTTTGCGGAAGTTTTATCGACCGGGACCAAGAAATATGCATTTTCTAAATCTAATTTTGCTAGATAATTTCCTTTCGAAATTAGTTTTGTTGCTGTCCTGTAATCCTCTAATTTAAAGTGTTTTGTCTGAATAAACCTGTTAAGTTTTTTCAAATTTAAAATGAATCTAAAAGTTCCATCCGATTTTTTTGTTAGAAAATATGAGGATATAAATTTTGAATCCCCCAAGGTACAAGGCCTAATTGCTCCTAATGATAAAAGATTTTCAATCGCATGTTTTACGTCATCGAGCGTCTGAGAGCCCTGTAGCAACGGCTCATTTTGCAGAAATGATTGAGAAGGCTGTGATTCAAAATGAATTGAATAGCCTTTGATACAATTTCTTACGAACTTATTTTTTGTAACTATCCCCCATCTCTGGAGGAACAACTTAAGTCGTCCCGTAACGACGCCCCTCACCTCTAACGTCTGTAGTGAGTCGATTTCGTCGACTTTCTGTCGTTCCAGTATGAATTCCTCTGGCGATCCTTGAAGCGCAGCGATCCTCGTTGGGAGCCCCCTGTTTTCGAAGCCTGCCGGCTTGATTGGCTCCAGGACTTCAATGGCAGGCTCTTTCGGTTTCCCCGGTTCGAAGTTTTTAGGGGCTTCTTGGATTGATGCTGGTGTGATGTAAGTTCCTCCACCACTTTGCCCAAGAATTTTGTGTGTTTAAGGCGTTTGAACAAATCGTTGCCAAAAAGTTCTGACGTGATTTCAGATTTTTTTAATAGTTCTTTGTATTTTTCATCTACGCCTGGTATGATGAAAGCTCTTCTAGTCACCGATTGCTGGTAATGGATACCGGCCATTAACTTTCCGGCGTTTCCCAAATTCTGCAATAGTGTACTTGTAATTTCGCTCTCCTCTAGTTCTAGAATTAGGGAGATACTCTCAGCTACTGCTGTCATTGCTGCGCCTAGCGCATTTTGAGACGCGGCAAAGTGTTTGTCTCTGCTTTTTGCCGTTTTTGACAGATGAGCTACGATTTCGAGGTTAAGCTTCGGTGCTTGAGCGCACAACCTTTTTGAGGGAATTTTTTCATAACTTCCTCGCGTGCCTTGGTTTCTTCTTCCTCCCGTTTCTTTTCTTCGTCTTCGTCCCCTTCATAGAGACCCTTATGCATCCAGTTTGTCCATTCTTCGATCAATACTGGATGTATTACTACATCAGCCGACTCTAGGGGCTTTGCTCTCAAACAGAGCTTTTCCCGTGTTTCATTATCAAGACTCGTCGCCTTTATCGATTCTTGATCTATCTCGGTGCACTCGGTTGTTTTAGCATCGCCCGTGCTAACCTCAGCGCTCTCTCGTGTCTCTTCGTCGGTATCTGAGCCGCTGTCTACCGAGGAAGCATTGGATTTTTCCCCGAATGCATCTGAATTCTCAGCGTCATCTCTATCGCCTAAAACTAACACCGATTTAAATTAATTATTTTCTTCGTGCCTTTTATTACGGCGAGACAAAATAATTTTTTCCCGCGGAGAGGTTAGGTTAACCTCGCGGGGGTTCACCGCGGGATGTTCGCATGCCACGTCCCCCCTCTAGTGAGAGCTCGTGTCGCGACATTCAGTAATTGCGATATGTCCCCCCTCTAGTGAAGGCTCATCGCTTTTTTTTTTTTTCTCTCTGACGGGGTTTCCTCGTAACATATCCCTCCTCTAGTGAGGGCTTATGCTGCGAACCTTGCGATCTGTCCCCCCCCTTAGTGAGGGCTCATCGCTTTTCCCCTGACGAAAAGGAATTTTCGTATAACCTATCTAATGTGTGGTTATTACAGACGTTACGACGCGCCCTTCTAACGAAGGCTCACAATTGTCTGCTTACCGTTTTCTTTCTCCTCTTCCGGCATCGATGTTTCTGGAACGGTAATGGCAGCAGGGGGATCCTTGGCCTCTTTTTCCCCGGACCGCTTTAGCCTCTTCAATCTCTTTCGCATGTATCTAAACTGTTCGGTTAACGCATCCAATTCTGCGTCTCTCTCACTTCTTTTCGACATTGCGGTCGAAAAATAAGAATATTCTCTTCAGTATTCAATAATTTTCTTCTTGTATCTCTGAGATGTGACTCCTTCGAGCACGAAAAACGTTATGAAGCATAGGGCATGGAAAGGGAAAAGAAAAATCTCTGAAGCTTGTGGCGCCACGAGGCATAGAAGATGGTACTACATAGTAAAATCGTCGAGAACGAGACCTGTAATATAATTTCAACATAAATATGTCATCACTGTTACTTACGAAAAAGAGTGAAATTATAATATAGCTACAATATTGCAGCAACTTTCACGTTATATAAAACGAGATATTGAAATGTATAACTATTATATAGTGAACATATAATTGTGTTGACAGGGTAGTAATACCGATAAAAAATTGTAAGTTTAATGAAATTTAAAAATTGAATAAAAAATAAAATAATTAAAAATTGAGTTAAGAAATTAAATTAAGTCAAATTAAAAGTTAATGTTTAAAAGTATTATTTACATTGTTTTAAATAAAAATGTTATGTAATCTATTTGACACTTATCGACACTATGTCAACATCTACACTATCTGTATTAATTTTTCAAAATCTATAGATATATATTATATTTTATTATATATATAACATATATAAAAGTACTTCATTCCTTGCGGAGTACACTGCGGACCTTCGCTCCGCTTACATAGTTTCAAAATTTTATTCCTCGCATCCTTTACAACACACGAGAGAGAGAAAGATCACTCATTTATTCATACCTCCACACTCATTCTCCGGACCTCCGTTTCCGCGGCATTTTCCTCTCTTCCTTCCACACCCTTATTCATACCCAGTCACCCTCCTCCCTCCCTCAACTCCTCTAGTTTCTTCATCCATACCTCTCCCTCCCTCCTCTCACCTAAAACCTCTCACCTAAAACCTCCATCCCTTTTCCTCCGTCCTCCAATCCGTGCATTCCTCCCATATATGTTCCCACGTTTACTCTCCCCATTCAAATATCCTACACTTTCTTTCCTCTTTCTCTTCCCAGCATCTACCTCCGTCTCCTAACCTAAACCTTGCAATCCTTTTCCATCTTTCCCCCTTCCAATCCCTCTTCAAGTACTCCGGCACTCCCTTCTCCTTCACTCTATTATACCATCTGTTAAACCTCGAGCTCCTAATTCTTTCTCACTTTTCCTCTTCCTGCCGCCTTCTTTCTCTTGCTACCACCTCTTCCCCCCTTAACCTTCCCTCTTCTCTTAACTTTTCTATTTCCTTGATATTCCAGCTCTTTTCTTCATAGAAACCTCTTTTTTCTTCCTCCCATTTTCCCATCACCTTTCCCTCCTTCGTTCTACCGCTTATCTCCTCCCAACACAACCTTGCCAACTCCCTCCCTCCTTCTCCCAGTTTCTTTTCATAACTCCATGGCCTCATTTCTGCCCTTCCCCTTAATTTTTCCCTCTGCATCTCCTCCTTTACTATATACCCCGGTGTGTACCTTCCTACCCCTATTACCCATTTCAAATACTTGTCCTGTATTCTCTCTACCCCTTCCCTTTCTTTCCACCCCCAAATTTTTGCACCCAAATAACTAATCACCGTCCACACCAACTTATCAAATCACATCCTTCTAGCCCAGTTCTTTCCGAATTTCCTCTTTCCTATTCCCCATACCTCTCTCATCACCACCGCTCCTCTTTTGACTCTCTCCTCTATATGTTCTTTCTGTCCCCCATTTGCCATCATCATGTACTCCAGATATTTATACCTTTTTACTTCCTCTATTTTATTTTATTTTCATCTCCATATTATCTTTTTCTGTCTCCCACCCTCTCTTCTACACCTCATCACTTTTGTTTTCTCCACATTTATCTTTAATCTTTTCTGTTCTACATATCCTTCTAATGTTTTTGTTAACTCTTTCATCCCGGCTTCATCCTCTGCCACGACCGCCACATCATCCGCATACGCCAGGAAATAGATTTTTCTTCCCTTCACCTTTACTCCCCCCCATCCCCCCTTTTTCTAACTCCTCATCCAAATCTGCTAGCAGTAGTGTGAACATGCATGGGCTCAACGGACATCCTTGTCTCACTCCTCTACCTGTCCAAAAGTTTTCCCCCTCCCTTTTCCCCTCCCTTACTTTACTTATTGTCTCCTCCAAAATTTCCTCACACCTCACCACCAGACTCTTTCTCACTCTCTTCCTCCTCATTATCTATACCAGTATCTCCCTATCTACCAAGTCAAACGCTGCTTTCATATCCACGAACATAACTACTATTTTGCCTTTCGTTTCCGCTATTTTCTTATTTATTAGATAATTTAACACGTATATATGGTCTATCGTTCCTACCCCTCTCCTAAACCCCGTTTGATTTGGTGGTAATATCCCTTTATTTTCCACTTCTTCCTTCAATCTCTCCACCAAAACCGCCGCGTACACTTTATACGCCGTTTACGTAAGCGTAACCCCCCTATAGTTTTCTACCTTTTCCCCCTCCCCCTTTTTCACTATTGGTACCACTATCCTTTCTCTCCATTCTTTCGGTCATCTCTCTCCCTTCCACACTCTATTGCATATCTCCCAAAGCCATTCTCTTACTTCTTTTCCCCCATATTTCCATACTTCATTCATAATCCCATCCCCTCCTGCCGCTTTTCTGTCCAATTTCATTATCGCCCTACCAATTTTTTCTCTACTAATCTCTTCTTCTTCCTCTACCCCTCTCCCCATTACCTCCCCTCTTATCCTCCACTCCACTCCCCCCAGTACCTCTTTAAAGTGTTTATCCCACTCCTCCATTTCAATCCCTTTCCTAACTTTCTTTCTCTTCCTTCTTCTTTTATTCACTACCTTCCACACGTCCTTTACGGATCTTATTCCTTCTATTTCCCTCTTCCATCTTTCCCTCTGCCTTTTCTTCTTCTTCTCACAATGTTTCTTGTACCTCTTTCTCTTTTCTTTATATTTTTCCCCTCTTCCCCTTTCTTCATCCACCTCTTTAATTCCTCTATAACCTCTCTTTTCCTATCCCTACATTCCTCATCCCACCGTTCTCTCCGTTCCTTCTTCTTTTCCTTCTCTACTCTCTCTAATGCCACTTTTACTTTTCTCTTCATTTTCCTCCAAACCTCCCCTACTCCCTTACCATCACTATCCCTCTTCCATAGGAATTCCTCGAATTTCTTTTTTTCCTTCTCCGTCAAAACCCCCTTTCTTCATCTCCCTTTTTTTTCCCGGTCCTTTCTTCCCTCCGCTCTCCTCCATCCACCCATACCGTTATCGGCTGATGGTTGGAGTCCACAGGGTGTCCACTATCTGAAAAAACCTGTAAAGTCATGGAAAGTCATGGATTTTATATTATGCCCCCTGGAATCCTGGATTTTCCTAGAAATTTGATCAATTTGATTATTAGTCCTGGAATTTTTTGAAGTTTTACTTTTAAAATTTTATATCTTTCCGACAAAATAATTTCTTACATTTTTTAAATCTAGTTTACTAAAATCACAAATATTATATTATGTATGTCTTTCAAATTGGCGCATTTTTCATATAAAATGGAGCATGCGCATGTTGTCACGGCTAGAGAACCTCTAGGAGAGAGAATCGCCAAGGGGGGGGGCACGTGACCGACTCTGTGATTGGCTGGCGGATATATGCAGATTTTGCATTGCGACGTCAATGCATTGACCGGCACGCATCACGCGGAATCACCGATGGTTCCTCGCGACAAAGCCTATCAACGCATTGACGTCGCAATACAAAATTTGCACAGTTCCGCCAGCCAATCACAGAATCGGTCACGTGACTCCTCTTGGCGATTCTCTCTCCTAGAGGTTCTTTAGTCACAGCGCATCTTCATATCGCTGTATGTACCTTGTCTGACAGGTTTCCTAATCTAAATTCGTCAACTTTAACAATTGATATTTTACTTTGGGGGGCAGAGCAGCAATTATTTCTGTCATCTTCTTTCATTTCGAGCAAAAAGTTTAATTTTATCGAAATTAGAGGTGAGGCCCGTATAATCCCTTACGGAAATGAACTATTGGAAAGCCAATAATTATTATTAACTTTACAATAGTGATTATTCATTTTCTAATAGTGATTATGTAGCATCTAATGATTGGATTATTCGCAATAATCATTTCCTAATAGTTTTTGAATGAGTGATTATTGATTTCATAATGAGATTATTTGCAATAATCATTCCCCAATAGTTCTTTTATGGAATGATTATTGATTTCATAATCAGGTTATTTGGAATAATCACCAGCACACTACTTTCAATAGTTAATATATAAATGATTATTAGTCAACTATTCACAATAAACCCAATAAGAACTGGATTGTTTTATACGTTTATTAAACGCAAGTATGGTATAAAACAGGTATAGGTATAAGTATGTGGCAGATATGTATATAGGTAGAACGGTTTTTATACGTTAGTGCAATATATGTTTATAATAATCGTTCTTATTACGTATATATAATACGGAACGTATTTTATACATTGAAAAATGGTTTATAAAATGCCAACAATGTATTTACGTTTTTAACACGTATAAAAATACTATTAGGAGTATAAATAAGTTTCCGCCGTTTTTTATCAAAAATTGGGCATTTATTGTGAAAGAACGGTACCTAATGTTATATTCGAAATATTGTCCATCGCTAGCCACTACTTTTTCCCATCTTTCTGGCAGCATACGAATATCGCGTCGGAAGAATACTTCATCTTTTGAAGCTATCCCCAAATCGACCCAATTTTTTGTATCTTCATATGATGTGAAGTGTTGCTCAGACAGGCCATGCGCCATTGATCGAAACAGGTAGTAATCAGAAGGAGCAATGTCTGATGAATACGACGGGTGGGGTAAAACTTCCCAATTGAGTGTTTTCAGGTAGGTTTTGACCGGCGCCGCAACATGTGGACGAGCATTATCATGCAGAAGAATAACTTTGTCGTGTCTGGAGTAGTAGTGGGCACGTTTTTCCTTGAGTACTCGGCTCAATCTCATCAATTGTGTTCGGTAGAGAGCCCCAGTAATGGTTTCATTCGGTTTGAGCAACTCATAATACACGACACCAAGCTGATCCCACCAAATACACAACATGAGCTTTTTTCCATGAATGTTCGGCTTGGCTGTCGATGTTGAAGCTTGGTCAGGTGGTCCCCATGATTTCTTCTTCTTTGGGTTATCGTAGTGGATCCATTTTTCATTACCAGTAACTACACAATGCAAAAAACCCTTTCGTTTATGCCTGGCAAGCAGCATTTCACATGTGAAAAATCGGCGTTTAACGTTTCTCGGCTTCAGTTTATATGGAACCCAGTTTCCTTGTTTTTAAATCATTCCCAATGATTTTAAGCGATGTGAAATTGCTGGTTGAGTCACTCTTAATGCAAGTGCAAGTGCTTCTTGCGTTTGGCATGAATCTTCATCTAATAATGTTTCCAATTCCGCGTCTTCGTACACTTTCGGTCTTCCGCTACGTTTTTTGTCTTCGACGTCAAATTCACCGTTCTTAAACTTATGAAACCACTCACGGCAACTTCTCTCACTTAAGGCAGCCTCACCATATGCTTCTACAAGCAATCGATGCGCCTCGGCTGCAAATTTCTTCAAATTAAAGAAGTAAATCGAAAGCTCCCGCAAATGACGCTTATTCGGCTCAACACTCGACATTTTCGCACGAAAAAAGATATATGATGCTACAAAATCGCTAATATTTTAAGGTTATGTTGTTGCCAAATGTCCAACCTTACGATATAACGTTTTACAACAGACAGTTGTAACCATAACTTACTAGTGGCACCATTTTTTGTGAAACTTATTTATACTCCTAATATAAAATACTATCATATACTAATTAAACGTTTCTTAAATACGTTTATGATTTTTAAAAGTTGTCCTTTTAAATAACGTATCAAAAATAGGATTTAATATCCAGGTATGATATACTTTTTAAATATGTTAATAAAAGTTTAAGCGTAAATTATATTTATACGTTTTTATTGCAGCAATATTTAAACGAATAATAAACGTATTTTATACACATTCGGTATAGCTAATTAAAGGTTTATTGAAAACGTATATATTATTTATGAAATAAAAAACATTTATGAATCATTTCAGAAATACCGAATACGATTAAAATCCAAGACATTCAATTATTAATAGTTATTTTACACGTAAAAACATATTACGGTGCTCTTAAAAATCGAGCGATTTGCTTTGGTTTTGAGTCTCAAACATAGACTTTGTACTATGTCTATGGTCTCGAAACTTTTTCGCGACGCCAGTCTTTGCGTCTTCGCGGCTTGCGCGGCTTCCACTAGGTGGCCATGCCGCGGGGGTTTTTCTCGTGAGTCAAGTGCGGCTACAGGCATTATATCTAGGCGCCATCGTGGACGTCTTTTTAAATCGCACTTCAGTGAAACTTTTGTGAACTAATTGTTGTAATCTCGAGACAAATTTCGTTTTCGTTTTTTTTCAAATGTGATGTGTATGTGGTTCGCTGTTCCACATAAAATTTTGTATTTTTACATGTAAAAATAACAATTTGTATTGTTATTAAATCTTGTACATAAATGTTTAATTCAAATTTAATCTTTATTTAATCCTTTTGAACGAGAAAGAAAAAATATTTTTTTGGAAACTGTAATTTATTACGTTTAATTAGATTTATCATATATCAATTTATCAATACATATTATCAATACATATTTTATGTGACTATATAAATCGTAGTGACTATTGGGCTCAAATAATTTTTTAATAGTTCTGTGTAATAGTATGTCCCAATAATCCGCGAAAAAACTATGACGAATAATCCAATAGTTTTATTAATAGTTTTGCTAATAGTTACAATAGTTCATTTCTGTAAGGGATTACCCAATGTAAAAATTTCGTTCCTATGGTTTGGATTATTTTTAGTAACAAAAATACAAAAATTAAAGTAACAGTATTAACAATAATTACGGTGACTATTATAATTTCCTCGAATGCGCCCGTCGTAGGAATTGTAATAGTCACCGTAATTATTAATACTATCTCTTTAATTTTTGTACTGAAGATGATACAATTTATAGAATCAAATCTTCTACAGTGTTAATTTTTATTTAATAATAAAGTTATTATTTGATTATTATGTACAGACTGACGGCTTTTATGATGTCAAAATTAATAAAATTTTAAGAAATCTGGCTTAAAAATTCTGAATTTCAAAACTGGCTACAGTCTATAAGAGAGAAGCCAAATTATGCTCGCATTTTATATTATTGCAATATCTTTTTGAGTAATATGGGAAAGTCAGCTTTTGTAAGTCACATGAAGAGCAAGAAACACATTGACCGATGTAATTCCATATCATTAAGAGATTTTTTAGCTACAGCTGACAATTCTGCTTCAGCTGTTTCTTCTATTTCTTCCTCTGAATCAGCTCAAGTAAATCCTGTACGACCTGATCTTATTGCTGAATATTCGTCTACGCATTCCTATACTAATCAATTTGTACCTAATCAATCGATGCAACAGAATATTGAAACATTTTTGTTGAAAGATGATATTATAAAAGCTGAAGTGCTATGGTGCATAGAAACTGTAATGACTCACAAATCATTGCGATTCAGAAAAAGACGTACGTGTCCTTAAGAAAATGTTTACGGATAATTACATTGCTCAAAAAATGCAACTGATGAAAACCAAAATTGGATATGTTATTATGTACGGCATTGCTCCTTTCTTTAATAAGAAATTAATAGAAAATGTAAACCGTGCAACTTTTATTGCTGTTGACTTTGACGAATCTCTCAACAAAATTATAAAACGTCAACAAATGGATATAAATGTAAGATTTTGGGATGAAGAAAAAGAAGAAGTAGGAACACGGTACTTAACTTCACGTTTTCTTCGACGTGCAAAAGCAACGGATCTTCTTGAAACATTTAAAGAAGGTATTGGAAATTTGACAGAAAAATTGCTGCATGGATGGACCAAACGTAAATTGGGCTTTCTTAAAACTATATAAATTGGAATTCTCAAACAACAAATTACTTGATATTGGAAGTTGCGGTTTTCATTCTTTGCATTGTGCATTCAAATCCGGTATATATGTTACAGATTGGAACATTATCTCATACATGCGTTGTATAATCTCTTTAAAGACGTGTTAGCTCATAGAGCTTTATACATTTATTATTTTGATTTTAATATTTTTCCACCTAAATTTTGCTCCATAAGATGGTTGAAAATTGTGTAGTAGCTCAAAGAGCAATTGATGTCATACCATGCATTAAAAAATTTGTAAAAGGTTTACAACAAGACAAAATTAAACCAATGTGTGAGAGTTATAAGATAATTCTAAAATGCATTCATCTTTTATTATGTGCAAAGCTTGCTTTCTTCAAATCTCTTGCTTCCAATACAGAACCTTTTTTAAGGGAATTCCAGTCAGACGCACCTTTGTTTCCTTTTTTACATAGCGCTCTTTGTTTAATGTTGAAAAACGTATTAGAACGTTTTATGAAACCCGAAATAATAGACAATATATCATCATTCTCATTAAAAGATGTTCAGACACAGGAAAATCTACTTTCGGCAAAAAATATTATATTAGGATTTGATACTCTAAAAGCAATAAAAAAAGTCGACATTAAGAATGTAGATTTTCTTCAATTTTGACAAGATTGTAAGAAGTGTCTCCAGAAATTTGTTTCCAAATTAATGACACGATCTCCGTTAACAAATACTTTGACAAAAGCTGTTACTTGCTTAGACCCAAGTTTCATAACTTCAAATTTAAATTTAGCCAAGAGACGTTTACACAATTTATGTAGTATTCTTAATGAAAACGATCGTTTAGCTGGATCAATAGCTGATACCGTAATTCGACAGTTTCGAGACCTTATGTCGCGACCGTACATCATGGATACCATGAAATCTTATAATCGTAATGAAAAACGCTTAGATCACTTTTGGCGAGATATTGTAGGCCAAGATTTTAAGGAATTCATGAATGTAATAAAAATGATTTGATGCCTTTCACATGGCAATGCAAATGTAGAACGAGATTTTTCAGTAAATGCTAAATGTCTTTTTGAAAATATGCGGAAAGAATCCATAGTTGTGCGTCGTCAAATATATGATGCCGTATTACATGACGGTGGTATTGATGTTTTACAAATACCTAAGCTCTTTTGCTTAGTGTTCGAAATGTTCATTCCCGTTACATAGAAGATCTTAATCGACGTCGACAGCAAACATCTGTTGTAGATCAAGAAGCGTCTATGAAAGGGAAAAAAAACTTTAGAAGTAACGGAATTGCAGAACAAACGTTTAAAAATTTTAGAAAATGCTCAGAAAGAAGCAAATGCACTTAAAGAACAAATTGAAGCTTTAAAAACATAGATATACAGGGTGAGTCATTTTAATTTATGGACCCGAATATCTTCCAAATAACGGTATCTACAAAAAAATGGTTTAGATAAAAGTTGACCAGGACATAGGGGGTCATTCAATTGTACCATTGGTTTTGACCTTGAGGTCAATTTTGAAGGTTATTTCAAGGTCACGATGGTTTTTTAAAATGGGACACCCTATTTTTGACTACGGATTTCGAAAGAGCGGAAAATTTTACATCAAACTTGTCTTATGAAAAAATTGTTTTTGCGACCTTGGAAAGGTTAAAAATGAAGGTGAAATGCCTGAAAAACGATCTGGTGTACTTTTTCTGAAATGACGTGGTTTTCTGGGTAACACAAATGTGCATAATGCTTAAACATTACTACTTGCAACTTTCGGCCGGATTCTTCGACGCACGCCTATTGCTCCCCTCCCACCGCTCGCGCCTTAGCAACGGCGCCGCCGGACGGCATAACGCTCGGTCCTGAGACGATGTATCGCGCTCCTTAGTTACGCCGTCTGGCGGCGCCGTTGCTAAGGCGCGAGCGGTGGGAGGGGAGCAATAGGCGTGCGTCGAAAATCCGGCCGAAAGTTGCAAGTAGCTGACAGCACTGCAATACCTAATGCTAATAATCAACGATTGAAAAAACTAAACAATTACGTTTGATTTAAGATTTATAATTATTGTTATAATAGAGTTTTATTCCTTTTCTTTCTTACTCACTTCTGTATAATTGAAAAATTTACTATTTAAAGTTGCTTAAATTTAAAAATTCCAAACATACATACAGGGTATGTAGGTAATTACATTCACAAGTTACCTTTCCAGAATGGCTGATTATAGTCCTAATGAGATTGTTGATATTATATTAGTTTTAGGGGAGTGTCATAGCAATTACAATGCAGCATCAAGGCTTTATGCTCAACGTTTTCCTGAAAGGCGACATCCAACTGATATGACAATACGTAGTTTAGTCCAAAGAACTCGCAATGGACATCTTGTTCGTCAACGTCAACATCATGAATATGAGGAAAATGATGCGCGAGCTATAACTATTTTAGCAATACTTCACCTTAATCCTCATGTTAGTACTCGCCAGATTAAAAGGAAAATAGGTATACCACAAAGAACTGTTGTTAGAATTTTAAGAGCTCTAAATTATCACCCTTTCCACATCACTCTTACGCAGGCTTTACAGCCTAATCATCATCTGATGCGTATTGCTTTTTGCCAATGGGCTTTACAAATGTTACACGATGATCCTAATTTTTTTAGTTATGTGCTTTTTTTAGATGAGGCTAAATTTTATAGTGACGGACAACTTAATAGACACAACTGCCATTATTGGTCAGTTGTTAATCCCCACTGGTATAGGCCAATAGATCATCAAAATCGATGGAGTATTATGGTGTGGTGCGGCATTGTAAATGGTTATTTGATTGGACTTAATTTTTTTGAAGAGAACGTTGATAGATACAGTTACTTATCGTTGCTAAGAGATCACTTACCAGGCTTATTAGAAGATTGACTTATTAGAGTTGACTTAGCAACAAGAGCAAGAATGTGGCTTCAACAAGATGGTGCTGCACCGCATTATGCACTCATTGTACGTGCCTTTTTAAATGCCAGTTACAATGACAGATGGATTGGACGAAGGGGTCTAGTTAAATGGCCTTCTTGCTCACCAGATTTGACGTCGCCTGATTTCTTTTTATGGGGATACTTGAAAAATGTTGTTTTTGCTGAACGACCAACCACAAGAGATGATTTTATGGACCGCATTCGTAGAGCTTGTGCAGCCATTCCTAGAGCTACCCTGCTTAGAACTGTGGATAGTTTTCAAAACAGATTGCAGTTATGCCTCGAAGTCAACGGAGGTAATTTTGAACAATTACTCCGTGGGTAATTCATTTAAATTAGAGTGTCAGTGAGAGGCGAGGGGACTCACGATAATCAAGCACCTCGACGTGAGAGGCAAAGGGACTCACGATAATCAAGCACCCCGACGTGAGAGGCAACGAGACTCACGATAATCAAACACCCTAAAGGAAACAGAACTTACTACGTCCACGTCGTTGTTTCCGGGTAACGCTAAAAGTAAGATGAAAGTGCTTTTGACCTTGATATGACCTTCAAAAGGTCAGGTCGAAAAACTAAAAAAATCCCTATGCTCATGTAAAAAGTGCCATTGTTTAAAAGCCCATTGTCAAGAAACAGGTTCTGCGGTCAAAAATAGGGTTTACTAATCAAAAAATGCGTTATGAGCCTCAAACAACCTTGAAAATTGACCTCAAGGTCAAGCTAGTCAAAGTGATTAACACTTTTACAATTTATTAACTTTGTTTAAGCATTATGCACATTTGTGTTACCCAGAAAACCACGTCATTCCAGAAAAAGTATACTAGATCGTTTTTCAGGCATTCCACCTTCATTTTTGACCTTTCCAAGATCGCAAAAACAATTTTTTCATAAGACAAGTTTGATGTAAAATTTTCCGCTCTTTCGAAATCCGCAGTCAAAAATAGGGTGTCCCATTTAAAAAAACCATCGTGACCTTGAAATAACCTTCAAAATTGACCTCAAGGTCAAAACCAATGGTACAATTGAATGACCCCCTCTGTCCTGGTCAACTTTTGTCTAAACCATTTCTTTGTAGATACCGTTATTTGGAAGATATTCGGGATTAAAATGACTTACTTATGAATAATAAAATGAATGTATATAAAATGAATATAAAATGAATATAAAATGAATCGTACTTAGAAATACTTGCAACGACGATTTAAGAATACTGACATTAGTAGCGAGAAATGATACGCTGAGAATTCTTGCATGCTATTTTTAAATAAAAAGCTATTTTGATAAAATAACATTGTAAATCATTATAACTAATTTGTAAAATTGTTTAAAAACTTTTTTTTTTCTTGACAGTTATTTGTTAATTACCAAGAAAAACATAGCCTTTGGACAATTTTACAAATTTGTTAATGTAATTTGTGTTGTCATCAAAATATCTCTTTATTTAAAAATAGCACACAAAAGTGTCAGCGTCTCACATCACATTAAAATTTGATTTAATCATAATTTATAAAATCCTGTAATTTTGGATTGAAATGATAGATTTAATAAGTGAATGCTGGCGCCACCGCAAGGTGGCCACATCGCGGTGAATTTTCTCGTAAGTCGAATGCGATCACAAGCTTTATATCTAGGCGCGGCTAACTCCTTAGCTCATACTTCAGTGAAACTTTTAGAAGCTTTTTTTTATTAAGGAGGGGAAATGCGTTACCGCATACCCGGGGGAGGGTATGTGGGGCTTTCCCCCGCCAGCGACGTGCCGGCGAGGGCTTACTCACTAAAACCCCTCCGGGTGTCCTGCCCTGGTCCGAAACTGGGGGGGCTCCGGGAATGCGTGCAGCATACTTCCGGAGCCCCCCGGACCCAGTTGGCCTTTTGATGGCCAACTCATTTCGCCGGGGGCGTCGTGACAGTGGGCGCCCCAGGCAAGGCTTCAAGGCTTGTCTGCCTTAAGCCGGGGAGGGACGACACCGTCTCCTTCCCGTCTCTTCCCCTGTTGTTGTTTGGGAGTATAGACTCGGGGATCCAGCCCCCGTTGGATAACCCCCAAGTACGCTCGCGCCAGTTTATTTGACGCGGGCTCCCAGATTCACTTGGGAGGGCAGAGACACTGCGTCCCACACCTTTCACACCGGCGAGGCTGGGAGGACTATCCTTCCTATACGAGAGATGGCCCGTTTTTTTTTTTATAACGGAGAGGAAATGCGTTACCGCATACCCCAGGCCCCGGAGGAGGCCTCGTGGTTATGTAAGGCTCTTCCCCGCCGACGACATTTCGACGGGGACATACCCACTAAAACCTCTCCGGGTGTCCTGCCCTGGCCCATGATTGGGGGACTCCGGGAACGCGTGCAGCATACTTCCGGAGCCCCCGGACCCAGTCGGCCAGTTGACGGCCGACTTGTCTCGCCAGGGGCGCCTTAGCGGTAGGCACCCCTGGCAGGACTTTAGGGCCTAGTCTGCCCTAGGTCGGGGGAGAGGGACACCGTCCCTCTCCCACCTCTTCCCCTGTTAGTGTTGGGGGTACAGGTCCGGGGATCCGGCCCCAGCCGGATGGTTCCCGAGCCTAACTGCGCCAATTGGCGCGAGCTCCCTGACGCTCATGGGGAGGGGGCACTTGCCCCACTCCCCTCACCCCGGCGAGGCTGGGAGGGTTACCTTTTTTTTTTGGTACGATGAGAGAAATGCTCATGGCACGACAGGTTGGCTAGACCTGACAGTGTTGGACTCGAGTCAGGACGGTGCTAAGCCGGCCACGTAATTTCAGCGGCCAGGCTCGCCCTAACCCGCCTACCAACTAAAAACCTCACCGAGCCACCTCGCCCCAGATCGAAAGAAGGCCCCGGCCAGCAATACGCTATTTCATCAGTAGCCTTCCCCCGGGGGTCGGAGCGTGAGCTCCCCGACGCGCCAGTTCGTCAGGTTGGGAGAGGACGTGCCAGGGCGGCAGCCGAGATACGTCAGCTGCCGCCTTGTCCACCCCGGGGTAGCGCCGTGAAAAACACCGCACGCCCCCCCGCGCTCCTTTAGGGCAGGAAGCGAGCGCTGAACTTACCCGTTCCGCGCCAACTCCCTACCCAAGATCCAGTGGTCCCGAGGGCACCGACCAGGCCTACCTTCCATCCTCATGCGGCCGGCATGCCGGATGAGCGGAGACCCCTACTCATCGGGCGGCCCAACAGCCAGTGTCCTCGTCTCCTGGGCAACCCCGAGCGCAGGGGCAGTCGGAAACGAGGCCCAGGATCGCGTAATGACCCCCCCCCCTAGGGGAGTCACTTCGCGGCCCTGTCTCCGAGGAAAGGCGACTCCGGGGGAGAAGGCGTCAACGCCTTCTCCGCCTGGGGTCTCAACGCCTTTCTGAGAGGGGTGCTCGAGTCTCGTCCCACTCGCTTCTCCCGTTACGGGAGAGGGAGGGGCTCGAGCACCACCTTCGCCTGGGGGAGGTGCGCGGTGCTCGGACTGTCGAACTCCTTGCACCTCTTTTTAGTCGGCGGACTCGTCCGGAGCCCTGATGCTCCGGACGACTCCGACGAAATCTCTATCACTCCCGTGATGAAGGCCTCATCGACAGAGGCCTCCGCGACGGGAGGGGTCTCCTCCATGTCGATATCGGCCACTGGCCCCCCCGCCACACCACCATCCTCGGCCTGAGCGCCGGGCGGAGTGGGAGGCAGAGGGGTCAGCCGCCGATCTTCTTCAGAGTCTCCACTCTCCTCCCGCTGCGGAGGAGGGGAAGCCCTCTTCCCCGGTCGAGCAGCTGGGGGAACCCGGGCGCACTTTTCACCGCCGGGGCGGTGGTTGGGCGCCTTGCCTTAGGAGGCACACTCCGGGCAGAATGGCCTGTTCGCGCACTCTGCCTGGGTGTGCCCCTCCCCCCACAATTAAAGCAGCACCGAGCCCTGTCGACACCGCCAGGACACCGGTGCTGCGTGTGCCCCTGAGCTAGGCAGCGGAAGCATCGCTGCGGAGGTGCCTTGAGCACCTCCACGCGAGCCGCTACCCAGCCCAGGGTCAAACTCCCCGCTCGAGCTAGTTTAGCAGCGGCGGCGACCGGGCACTGCACTATGACAGAGCCCAGCCCCCGCCGACTGCGCACCACTCGACCCACCTTGAGGTCCGCCACGAAGCATGGACCCGGAGTCGGCGACCGCAGTGGCCACCTCCTCCGGAGTCACCGAATCGTCGAACCCGGAGATGCGGATCCCCACCCTCCGTAGAGGGCAAGAGATCCGCACGTCCGGGCCCCCCGCGACGCGACGCATCTCCGAGGCCAGCCTTTCCGCGGCTGGCCTACTGTCTTCACCGGGGATCTCCAGGAGGAGACCCCCGGTCTGAGCTCGGCGAACCCGCAGCCCATTCCCCCCCCTGCGGCAATATGTCGCCAAGGACAATGGCCTCACGGACCCGCCGCATTACTCCTGCATAGAAGGCGTCGTCCCCGGTCACCGTAATCATCACTGCCGATGACTTGGGGACGCGCCTCCCGATCCTCTTTGCCGCGAGCGCCTCGCTTCGCGGCGGACCTCCTCCCTGTTTCCTCCCCTCTTTTTTCTTCTTGCCCGGCTCGGCCGCCGGGGAGGCGGTGGATGCCGCTACCCCCGATGGCCGACCCGAAGCTGTGCAGAACCCTGGGGGGAACACCCCCCAGCCACTGACCCCCGTGGGGCGAGTGGGGGGGCTCTACGGCCCCCTTTGTCCACCCTCCTTCTTTTTCTGGTGCCGATGACCTCGACCCAGCTCCGATCGCTCGCAGGCGTATCGGGGCCGCCCTCTCGATGTGACCCACCTCATCGTGGTGAGAGGGTGAACTCCATCCCCGAATGTCTTCGGGGATGGGGGCCAAGAGGTCACGTGAAAGGCATTTGTCTTCAGACCGAAGGCAAATGCCTTGCCCAAGGCGCCTTCGGGCGCGGCGGGCACGAGAAGAAGAGGGGCTGGTAATTCCTGTGTCTGGGGACGGTGTCGTTTTCACGGCTCGCGTCCTGGCACGGGGAGAGCCAGTCCCTCCGGGAAGGACGGGCCGGCGGGTTTGGTGCCGCCAATCCTGTCGGGCTGGGCCGTTTTCCGGGCCGCCTGGACTTATTCCAGGGCAGGGTCGGAACGGCGGAGGTGTCCCGACGCGTGCACCGCGGGAAACTCTCCCCGGCGTATCGGATCGGGATGGCCCCCGGGCCGCTCGGACATTTCCGAGGCAGGGTCGGGGGCGAGTGCTGAGACGGCGGGCGTTTTTCCGTGAAGGGGCTTGTCCTGGAACGGAGCGCCCGCTGTTGCCTTCGTGACGTGACGGGCCGCTGGGACCCCGGTTTTACCGGACCCAGCGGGCTGGGCCGTCTCCGGGCCGCCCGGAATTATTCCGGGGCAGGGTCGGAGCGGTGGAGGACGGTCCAGCGCGTTCCTCGTGAGAAACTCTCCCCGAGGTTACGGGCTGGACTGGCCCCGGGGCCGCTCGGAAGTATTCCGAGGAAGGGCCCGGGGCGGTGTTGGCTGGCCCGGCATTCCGTGACGGCGTCCCTTCCGAAGCGGGTGCCGGACTGGAGTCCTGTCCCCCTAGGGGATTATTTTACCCTGGGTGGACGTGCTGGTCGCCACGGCGGTTAGGATGCGGAAGGGGCGTCGCTTCCGTTACCCGACCCGTCCGTGGGGCCCCCCGGGTGGCGCCACCCGTGAAGATGCCCCCGCTGTCGGAGGCGGGGGACCCCTGAAAGCCCATACGGGGCGAGCCCTTGATGGCTCCTCCGTATGGGTGTGTAAGGGACTGGAGGCCAGTGTACCGGATGTCACATTCCCGGTGCCCGCGCCCTAAGCCGACCCCCCGGGAGTACCCGGGGCACTTCTCCTCAATACTCGTATTGCTGCGGAGTGGGAGATACGCCGGTCGGTGCAGCCGTCACGGGGAGTGGGATCTTTTATAATAATGTCTAAACTCAATAACGAAAAAGTGCCGAAGATCACCCTCTTGAGGTGTGATAGTGAGACGAGCGCTTGCTTGCGTATTGGCCTGGGAGGGATGAAGAATTCTTCGTTCCTTCCGGACCTTAAGGGTGACATTTCCCCCGCTGAGGGGAGGGATGCCACCGTATACAAGAGAGGACCCAGCACTGGGGCCGGCGGGCTGGAATTGTTCAGCCCGACCAAAGCTCAGGGTGCTGGGAATAAGAAGCAAGTGCCCCCGTATAATATACGGGAGTTTCCACCCCTATCAAGTAGGAAGCAAGGGACGGCCACCTCCGGCACTAAACCGGGCCCGGCGTGCAGCAAGGGCAAGAAGCCCGTTAGCTGCAACGCCGGGGCGGCTAACACCGGGCCAGGGGACGAACCCGGACCATCGGACACGAGGAGGAACGAGTCCTCATTATCAGTGGGTTCCGTGACCCCGCTGCCCTCGGACGAAGACGCCTTTATGGACGTCGACGCTGAGGGGGCGAGGCCCTAGGAAATGACCCGGAAGCGTTCTCGACGCAAGACGTCGAAGAATCTAATAGTCTACTCGTCGGACATTGAGGAAGGCCCAACGAAAAAGGGACGGGGGAGACCCGCGAAAGACCCCTCTCACGAGGGGCAATTCACGCCGGAGGCCATGGCCCGAAAAGCCGAGGCCGAGAAAGCCAAGAAATTGAGAAGGGATCACCAAGCGATCCTTGACTCCGACGTAAAGCCTACCTCAGAGCGCGTTTCTAGGGCCAATGACGAAGCCCTCGAACGCGCGGAGGAGCTCGAGGCACAACCCTTGACCTCTGTAGCAGAGGTCATGACGCAAAGCCTGGGCATGTTGGCGAAGTCGGTGGAACGCTTTAACAATATCCAAGGTCCGATCAGGAAGGATATGTGGAGGGCCTACACCGACCTAACTGCCGGTCTTACGACGATAATGTCCAGGCAATGCGAAGACGACGAAGCGCGACAGCACCGGGAAAATAGCGCGGCCCTGGCTAAAGCCAGGACCAAATGGGAGGCCGAGAAGCGCAAGCTCGAAGCGGAGCTTGGACAGCTCCGCATTCGGGTGGCGCTTCTCGAACAAAGCCCCCATTCACGCGCTGAGGCTGAAGGTCACACCGACATCGAGGTCCAGACAGATCTGGACCTCGACGTAGAGGTGATGGACGCTCTGACCGGGGAAGCTCCCCATCCACCGGGTCCGACACCCTCGGACACGATGACGGAGGAGCCCCCCGGAAGGGCGCCCAGCAAGGCTGCGACCACCCGGCAAAACAAGCCGGTGGTCAGGTGTATGGAGGTACTTAAGGAGCCGTACTTCCGTTCGCCGCTAAAGGGGGTTCGGAAACAAATGAACCCCCTGTCCAACGCGGCGGACATCAAGGTAGCTTCGGTTTCTCAATCCTCCTTCCCCTCCCTGCCACCTCCCTCACGCCCTCTGGAGAAGGCCGTGCGGACAGGGGGGGGAGGAGAGGAGGAAGAAGAAAGCAATAACAGAGGACGGCCTCCGGGAGGTCCTTACCAGGGTCCTCCCGGCCGTCCTCCAGGAGATGGGGCTTCTCCCGGCCAGGGCGACGACGGCTGAGAGGCCCGGGACGGTCTCTGCTGGAGGCAGGGTGACTAACCCCCCCCCCAGACCAAGACCGCCCCCAAAAAGAAGACCGCGGGCGGCGCAACCGCTACGACTGCCCGGCCCGCCCCGGGTAGGGAGACCACCTCCCCCTCCATACTAGAGTTATGGACGGAGTTGGTCTCCAGGAAGGCTAAGAAGAGGGCCGCCAAAGCCTCAAATGAGGCGACCAAGGCGGCTCCCGCTACGGGTAGGCCCATAAGGGTTCTCCCAGTCCCCCCCTCCCAAAGAATCCCCCTCCCCAGACTTCCTCGACGTCTTCGAGGAAGAAGAAGAGGAGGGGAGGGCGTGGTGGAGGTCAGGGTGAACGTGCGGGACAGCCACGGGGCGGAACTAGCCCCCAAGGGTCGGCCAGTGTGGCAAAAATCAAGCCGCCGACCACGGCGGCGGTGACGGTCACATGTGCCGACCCAACAGCCTCGATCGATAGATCCGGCTGCTGCTACCGATGCGGTGGCATAGGCCACCTGGCCAAGGATTGCCAAGAAAAGGCGGGCTGCCCGGTCTGCAAAGACGCGGGCAAGCCCGCCGACCATCGGATCGGCGCAAAGGGGTGCCTAGCCAATAAGGCACAAAAGGCACCCCCGAGCGCCGGGGGCCGTCGAGAGGCGGGGTCGACAGTAACGCCGACCCTGTCCCAGACTGCGACCCCCACCTAGTCAGAGGCTCCTCTCCCGCAAAGGGAGAGGAGAATAAGAGAAGACGCAGTAACCAACTGTGTTGAAATGGAGGAGTTGGAGGAGCCTCGGGAGCAAGCCAACAATGTCCCCTAGGCTCCTCCAGGCCAACCTCAATTACGCCAGGGCTGCGCAGGATATGCTTGCGCAGTGCCTGGCGGAGGGGGGTGGCGGGCTGGCCATCGTCGCCGATCCTTATAGGATACCCGAGGGCAACCCCAACTGGGTTGGGGATCCCTCGGGGTGGGTGGCGATGGTCAGCCATCATGTGCCGGGCGCTCCGCCGATGATTCCTTTATCGGCTGGCGAGGGCTTCTTCATGGTCGAGTATGGACCCATCGATGTCCTGGGTTGTTATCTCCCACCTAGCCTAACCAGGGGGGAGTACGAGGCGGCCTTAGATGACATGGAGAGCGACATGCTCGGTCGCTCTCCAAGGTCTGTCGTTGTGGGGGGAGACCTCAATGCCCACGCTGTGGCTTGGGGCTCCCCCCGCACAGACGTCAGGGGCCGCCTCGCTCTAGAGTTTGCGGCGAGGCTCGGCCTGGTCCTTCTAAACCGGGGCCGGGTCAGCACCTACGTGGGGGCCGGGGGAGAGTCTATTGTCGATGTGACATAGGCCTCCCCCAGGGCCCTTAACAGGGTCCAGGGATGGACAGTGGAGACCGGCTCCCTCGGAAAGACGTCCGACCATAGACTAATCTCCATGGAGCTTGTCCCCCCCCCCCGAAGGTGCGAGAGCAACACCGCCGCACCCGGGACAGGAATCGATGGGTCCTGAGGAAGTTCGACCCCGAAGCCCTCGAGGTCAGCCTCCTTGCCTCCACTTGGTCGGAGGGAGGAGCTGACCTCGGAGCCGAGGAGGAGGCGGAGCGCCTATGCGTGATCATGTCGCGCGCTTGCGACGCCTCCATGCCCCGCAGCAGACCTATGGGGCGCCGTGCCGCCTACTGGTGGTCCGCGGAGCTCGCCGAACTGAGGCGAGCTACCGTGGCCGCCAGGCGGACACACACGAGCGCCAAGCGGCGGGGCATGGAGGAAGAACTGAACAACGCCGAGGCGGTCCTCAGGGAAGCCAGGAAGGCCCTGAGGACCGCCATCGCGCTGGCAAAGGCCGCGGCCTGGGAGGAGTAACTCTCCGAGCTGGACCGCGACCCATGGGGGAGGCCGTACAAAATAGTGACGAAGCGGCTCCGCCCATGAGCGCCTCCAGTCTCGGAGACGTTGGATCCCCAGTTCCTCGGAAAGGTGGTGAATACGTTGTTCCTCACCAGGGGGAGGGACATACCGGAGAAGACCGGCCCTCCCCCAGGATGGACCGAGGAACTGTCCAGACACGAGATGGTCGCGGCCTTTGCCCGAATAACCGGAAGGAAGGCGAAGGCGCCCGGGCCGGACGGAATATACGCCAAGGTCTGAGCCCGGGCGTCTCCGATAATCGGGGAGGCACTTCGTGTCACGTACGAAGTGCCTCCGTGAAGGAACTTTCCCCAGGAGGTGGAAGAGGGCCCGGCTTGTCCTACTCAAAAAGGAGGGCAAGCCAGCGGAGAGTCCCTCCGCATACAGGCCCCTTTGTATGCTGGATGATGCGGGCAAGATCTTTGAGCGAATCATCGCCAACCGCATCATCCGGCATATGTCCCGGTATGGTCCCGAATTGTCCCCCGCACAATACGGGTTCCGAGAGGCGAGATCGACTGTCGATGCTGTCAGGCAAGTCCGATCCCTCTCGGAATCCATCACGGGGGACGGGGGGGTGGCGTTGGCGATATCCTTGGATATCGCCAACGCCTTTAATAGTATCCCATGGGGCGAGGTTGTGGCGGCGCTTAGCGAGCACTTTCGCCTGCCGCCCTACCTCGTCGCCATTGTTCGGGACTACTTCCGGGACAGGGTGCTGGAGTTCCGGGATAAAACCGGACTCCAGCAGCGGAGGGACATGACGTACGGCGTCCCGCAGGGGTCCGTGCTGGGCCCCCAGTTTTGGAACGCCGCATATGACAAAGTACTCCGTGTGACCCTCCCCCCTGGCTGCCACGTCGTTGGTTACGCCGACGACACTTTCGTGGTAGCCCGGGGAGCCTCCTGGATGATGGCGATTGCCATGGGCAATTGGGCGGTGAACTGCGTCGTCGGCTCCATCAAAAGCCTGGGCTTGAGGGTGGCCCCGGAGAAGACGGAAGCCATCTTTTTCCATAATGGCTCTTCCCGGGTACCGCCCCGGGCCTTCGTCCGGGTGGACAACACCCGGGTCCGAGTGGGGGCAACCCTCAAATACCTGGGGTTGCAATTGGACGGTCGTTGGGCCTTTGTCGAGCACTTCGACAAATTGGCCCAGCGATTGGGCAAAATGACGGGTGCCCTTCTGGGGTTGATGCCCAACCTCCGAGGTCCGGGAGTAGGTGCGAGGCGCGCCTACGTGCTCATGGCCGGGCCCCTGTACGGTGCTCCGGTTTGGTTTCGCGAAGCGTTCGCCAGCCGCCGCATAAGAGACGTGCTGCACGCCGTGCAGCGGCGGCTGGCGCTGAGGATCGTGCGCGCCTATCGCACCGCCCCTAGCGCGGCGACCTTAGTACTGGCGGGGCTCCCCCCGGCGGAATTCACGGCCGACGCCCTGGCATGGTCATATGCCAGGGCTAAGGCCGTCCGCCTGCAGGGGGGAGTGGTTACCCCCAGGGTCGCCGCGCTACTGCGAGAAAGGGCTCGCCGGCGGGCCATGAGGTCTTGGCGGGAGAGTCTCACCAATGACCCGCCGGCGGCGGGATCTCGGATCTTGGAGGCCGTTCTACCCCACTTGGACGAATGGGTGGGCCGCCCTTGGGGCGGCTTGTCCTACCGGACGACACAGGTGCTCACCGGGCATGGCTGCTTCGATGAGTACCTGTGCAGAATAAGGAAGGAGCCGACGACGCAGTGCCACCATTGCAACGCCGAAAGGGACTCCGCGCAGCACACGCTGGAACACTGTCCAGCGTGGGAGGAGCTGCGCGGAGTCCTAAGAAGAGAAATCGGCGACGATCTCTCCCTGCGGGCCATTATTAGCCAGATGGTCCGCAGGGAGAGCGCTTGGGTCGCGGTCTCCTCCTTCTGCGAGCAAGTAATGCGGCAGAAGGAGGAGGCCGAAACCATCAGGGAGAGGAGGCCGGGGGGACGCATGCCCCCCGGCGAAAACAACGGAGACAGGGGCGGCGGGGACGGGGACCATGACCCACCTTGGCTCCCCCCCCGGCCGCCCAGAAGAAGAAGAAGACCCGCCCCGCGCCCCTCAGGCCGCAGTGGCCCGTCAGCCAAAAGGCGGCGGGGGTGCGGGCGATCAGCTACCGTCGCCCCCTCCATTCACGCAATTAAGGAGGAGGAGGAGAGCGACGGCGCTATCACAGAGAGGGGGCGACCCTCCTCCCCAGTGGCTGCCGGCCCCGCCTTCGGGACGAGCAGTCGCGGGAGGAGGGGGGCCCTTCGCTATAAGGTGAACCCGGCGAGGCAGACCCGACCTGACGGTCCGGGGGGACGACTCTGCGATGTAACGCGGAGCCGTACCCCCCTCTGCCTCGCCGGTGAAGGGGGCGAAGGAAGTTTCTCCCTCCCTCCCCCCCAGTGCAGTTAGATGGACCGCGCCGCCGCCAGCGGCGCGCGAAGAAGCCCGGGGCTACGGCGGGGCCGGATACCCCGAGCTTTACCTCCAAACGACCAGGGGAAGAGGCGGGGGGGGCTGGTGTCCCCCTCCCCCGACCTAGCCCAGTCCTGTCGGGTGCGCCCACGTTAGGGTGCACCCGGCGTGACGAATCGGCCTATGGCCGACTGGGTCCGGGGACTCCGGAAGTATGCTGCACGCGTTCCCGGAGCCCCCCAGTCATGGACCAGGGCAGGACACCCGGAGAGGTTTTAGTGGGTATGTCTCCGCCGACACGTCGTCGGCGGGGAAGAGCCCCACATAACCACCAGGCCTCCCCCGGGGCCTGGGTTATGCGGTAACGCATTTCCTCTCCGTAAACAAAAAAAAAAAAAGGCCAAGCACCTGTGGCACTGCAGTCCACGTGAGAGGAGTAATGTCACGCGGCAGCTTGACCACTCCACCCTAAATCGGGGGGCGGCCAGGACTGCCTTGCCGGCCCTCACGGGGCAGCGCACCCAACAGGTGCCCAGTCCGTTGGGAGCCATGCGGATCTCCCCCACCTTTATGTCGTGGGGGGAGCATCCGCCATTGGCTCCCAGGGCCTCGGCCACTTCATTTGAAGTGACCGAGTCGTCCAGACCCGTAACTCTGAGCTCGACCGTTTTCGTCGGTCGAGCCACCTTTACATCGTCCCTGCTGCCCAGGGCCACTCTTATGCCCTTGGCGAGAGCGTCCGCCTTAATGCCGTTGTCGGTGCCCCTAATCTCGAAAATTCGGGCACCCGTAACGGCCCTGCGTGGGCGCAGGTCCTCGATCCCGAGGGAAGACAGGTTAACTCTTTCCCTCGCTGTCCCGAGGACCTGCGCGTACAGTCCCGGGTCGGCACAAGTTATGGTCACGGCCGCCGTGGTCGGCGGCCGGATCTTGGGTATCTTGGCCGGCCCGCGGGTGTTGGCTCCCGCCGAGGATGTGCCCCCGGATCCTCCTTGGCCGCCCTGTTGCCCCCCTTTTTCCCACTCTTCTTCTTAGAGGGAGATGTTGTTTGTGGGGGGTCCTTTGGGGGAGGGGGATTCGCCGTGTTGCCACTGACGGTCTGTGCAACCTTCTTTTTTGACCTTCGTCCTATGACCTGGGTCCACAGCTGCAGGACGGAGGGCGCGGTTGGTCTAGCAGCGGGGGGACTGCTGTTGGTCCCGCCGCTAGTAGTTGCGCCGGTTCTGCCCTGGGCCGTGGTTCCGCTGCGGGGGATGGTATTCCCCGCTGTAGTTTTCTTCTTCTTCTTCTTTTTCTTCTTCTGCTGCGTGGTACCCTGCCCTGCAACATTATTAACAGGGAGAGCACCCAGGTCACGAAGAACGGCCGGGAGAACCCTGATAAGGGCCTCACGAAGGCCGTCCTCCGTTATTGCTTTCTTCTTTTTCTTCCCTTCCTCTCCGTCCGTCCATCCCACCCCCATCACAGGACGTGAGGGGGGGTGGGGATGGAAAGGAGGAGAAAGGGGCGGGCCCGACCCTCACGTCCGCCGCATTTGATAGGGGGTTCAGCTGTTTGCGAACCCGCCTGAGCGGCGGACGGTAGTATGGCTCCTTCAGTTTTTTAACGCTAACAATCACCGGCTTATTTGGTCGGGTGATTGTAGCGTCTCTGGACTCTCCGACGGGGGGCCCTACCGTCACCGCATCCTGGGCTGTCGGACACGGTAGATCAGGGACCTCTCCCGTCAGAGCGTCCACCACCTCTGTGTCGAGGTCCAGGTCCGTCTGGACCTCGACATCGGTGTTTCCGTCCCTTAGGGTGGAGGCATTCTTCTCCAGCAGCGCGACCCTGACTCGCAGGTGCCCCAACTCGGCCTCCAATATTTGTTTTTCTAAGGCCCACCTCGCCCTGGCCTTGCCCAGGGCCGCGCTGTTTTCTCTGCGCTGCCGCTCCTCCGATCCCCCCTCCTGTCTGGCCAAAATCGTGGCCAGGCCGGCAGTCAGCTCGGTGTATGCCAGCCATACGTCTTTGCGGATCGGTCCCTGTATGTTAATGGACCTCTCCACAGACTTGGCCAGCATACCCAGCCCGTGTGTCATGACGGCAGCAACTGCTGCCGTCGGCTGCCGTTCTAATTCCTCGGCGCGCTCGAGGGCCTCATTATTCGCCCTCGTGGCGCGCTCCGAGGTGGGCTTAATCTCGGGATCCAGGATAGCCCTGTGATCCCGTTTAATTTTTCTCGCCTTTTCCGCCTCGGCTTTTTGGGCCGGGGCCTCCGCCGTAAATTTCCCCTCGTGAGAGGGGTCTTTAGCGGGTCTCCCGCGCCCCTTTTTAGGGGGACCCTCTTCCGATTCAGAGGAGGATAAGATGGAGTTTTTTGTCGTCCTCCGCCTCGACCTTTTCCTATTGTGCTCCCATGGCCCAGCTCCCTCGGCCTCGACGTCCATGAAAACGTCCTCATCCGAGGGCAGCGGGGTCACGGAGCCGGCCGACAGTGAGGCGTCGCACCTCCTCACTCCGGATGGTCCCGGTTCGGTCCCTGGCCCGGTGTTTACCGGGTCGGCACTGCAGCTATCGGGCTTCTTGCCCTTACAGGCCGGGCCCGGTTTAGTGCCGGTGGTAGCCATCCCTCGCTCCTTTTTAACAAGGGGCGGAAACTCCCGTATGTTGTACGGGGGGGGTACCTGCTTTTGGCTGTTCCCAGCACCCTGTGCATCGGTCGAGCTGAATAGTTCCAGCCCTCCGGCACCGGTGCTGGGTCCACGTCTATACCTCGAAGGGTCTCTCCCTTCGGCGGGTGAGATGTCACCCTTGAGATCTGGGAGGGATGAAGAAGTTTTCATCCCTCCCAGGCCACCTCGCGAGCGAAAGCTCGCCTCCACGTCACCCCTGGAGAGGATGACTGTCAGCACTTTTAAATGTTGTTGAGAAGTCATTGTTGTAATAGATCCCACTCCCCGTGACGGCTGGATCGACCGGCGTATCTCCCACCCCGCCGAAACATGACCGGTACGGGAGCCCCCGGTACTCCGGGGGGATTGGCTTATGGCGCAGGCCCTGGGGATGTGACATCCAGGGCACGGGCCTCCAGCCCCTTACACACCCATACGGAGGAGCCATCAAGGGCTCGCCCCATATGGGCTTTCAGGGGTCCTCCGCCTCCGACAGCGGGGGCACCGTCACGGGTGGCGCCACCCGGGGGGCCCCACGGACGGGTCGGGTAACGGAAGCGACGCCCCTTCCGCACCCTAACCGCCGTGGCGACCAACACGTCCGCCCAGGGTGAAACAATCCCCTGGGGGGACAGGACTCCGGCCCGGCACCCGCTTCGGAAGGGACGCCGTCGCAGAATGTCAGGCCAGCCAGCACCGCCCCGGGCCCCGCCTCGGAATAACTCCGAGCGGCCCCAGGGCCGGTCCATCCCCCTCTCGATGTGACCCACCTCATCGTGGTGAGAGGGTGAACTCCATCCCCGAATGCCTTCGGGGATGGGGGCCAAGAAGTCACGTGGAAGGCATTTGTCTTCAGACCGAAGGCAAATGCCTTGCCCAAGGCGCCTCCGGTCGCGGCGGGCACGAAAAGAAGAGGGGTTGGTAATCCCTGTGTCTGGGGACGGTGTCGTTTTCACGGCTCGCGTCCTGGTACGGGGAGAGCCAGTCCCTCCGGGAAGGACGGGCCGGCGGGTTTGGCGCTGCCAATCCCGTCGGGCTGGGCCGTCTCCGGGCCGCCTGGACGTATTCCAGGGCAGGGCCGGAGCGGCGGGGGTGTCCCGGCGCGTGCATCGTGGGAAACTCTCCCCGATGCATCGGGTCGGGGCGGCCCTCGGGCCGCTCGGACTTTTCCGAGGCAGGGCCGAGGGCGCGTGCGGACAGCGGCGAGGGGTCTCTGTGAAGGGACTTGTCCCGGAACGGAACTCCTCGCCGCCCCCAATCGGACGAGACGGGCCGCTGGAACCCCGGTTTTATCGGACCCAGCGGGCTGGGCCGTCTCCGTGCCGCCCGGACTTATTCCGGTGCAGGGTCGGAGCGGTGGAGGACGGTCCAGCGCGTTCCTCGTGGGAAACCCTCCCCGAGGTCGCGGGCTGGACCGGCTCCGGGGCCGCTCGGAAGTATTCCGAGGCGGGGCTCGCGGCGGTGTTGGCTGGCCCGGCATTCCGCGACGGCGTCCCTTCCGAAGCGGGTGCCGGGCCGGAGTCTTGTCCCCCCAGGGGAGTTGTCACCCCCCTGGGTGGACGTGCTGGTCGCCACGGCGGCTAGGGTGCGGAAGGGGCGTCGCTTCCGTTGCCCCACCCGTCCGTGGGGCCCCCCGGGTGGTGCCACCCGTGACGGTGCCCCCGCTGTCGGAGGCGGGGGACCCCTGAAAGCCCATGCGGGGTGAGCCCTTGATGGCTCCTCCGCATGGGTGTGTAGGGGACTGGAGGCCCGTGCCCTGGATGTCACATCCGCCCCAGGGCCTGCGCCATAAGCCGACCCCCCCGGAGTACCGGGGGCACCCGTACCGGTCATGTTTCAGCGGGGTGGGAGATACGCCGGTCGGTCCAGCCGTCACGGGAAGTGGGATAAATTCAAAATGTCCAAGATAACAAATAACAAAGTGCTGAAAGTCACCCTTTCGAGGGGTGACGTTGATGCGAGCGCCAGCTCGCGGAGTACGACGGGAGGGATGAGGAATTCCTCATCCCTCCCGGACCTCCAGGGGGGTGTCTCACCCGCTGAGGGCAGAGACGCCACCGTTTATAGGAGAGGACCTAGCATGGGGGCAGGGGGGCTCGAACTATTTAGTTTGAACGATTCCCCCCAGGATCCCCATGCTAAAGGTCAAAAGAGTGGCAAACCCCCACTTACGTTGGGGGATTTCTTGCCCATCCAGGGCAAAAAGTGTACTCCCGGCACAAAACCGGGCCCGGCGTGCAGCAAAGGCAACAAGCCCGATAGCTGCAGCACCGGGACGGTTAACCTTACCGGGCCAGGGGCTGAAGCCGGATCTTCCGGCGCAAAGAGGGGCAACACCCCACTCTCGGCGGGCTCCGTGACCCCACTACCCTCGGACGATGACGCCGTCATGGACGTTGAGACCGAGGGAGCGGGACCGTGGGAGCACTCCAGAAAGAGATCGAGGCGGAGGACGACGAAAAATACTACTATTTTGTCGTCCTCCGACACGGAGGAGGGTCCCCTCAAAAAGGGGCATGGGAGACCCGCCAAGGACCCTTCGCATGAGGGAAAGTTCACGGCGGAGGCCCTGGCCCGGAAGGCCGAATTAGAGAGGGCTGCCAAGATCAGGCGGGACCATAGAATTATTATGGATCCCGCGATCAAGGCCACCTCGGAGCGCGCCACGAGGGCAAACAATGAGGCCCTCGAGCGCGCCGAGGAGCTAGAGCGGCAGCCGACGGCAGCTGTGGCTGCCGTCATGACTGAGGGGCTCGGTATGCTGGCCAAGTCCGTGGAAAGGTCCCATAATTTACAGGAACCGATCCGTAAGGACTTTTGGCTGGCGTATACCGAGCTCACTGCGGGTCTCGCCACCATCCTCTCCAAACAGGAGGAGGGGGTGGAGGCTAGAGAGCGCAGGGAGAATAGCGCGGCCCTGGACAAGGCCAGAGCCCGCTGGGCCTCCGAAAAGGAGAAAATGGAGGCGGACAGAGTGGCGGCTCCTGCCTCCCGTCCCTCCTACCCGCCCTTCCCCCCCCACGCGCCCTCTGGACGAACTGGGGTGGACCAAGGCTGGGGGGAGAGAGGGGGTAAGAAGTAGAAGAAGAGGGCGAAAGCCCTGAGGCTCTTTCCAGAGTCCTCCCGGCCGTCCTCACCGAGATGGGGCTTCTCCCCACCCTCAGGGTGGTGGAGAGGCCCAGGGCACCACCGGCTGCGGGCAAGACTGCCAAGCAACCCGTGGCTGCCCCTCAGAAAAGGGCGGGCAACGCAGTCGTAGCGGCTGCGAAGCCCGCTCAGACACAGGAAGAGACCACCCCGTCCATATTGCAGTTATGGACGGAGGTGGCCTCAAAAAAGAAGAGGAAGGGGACCGCCAAAGCCGCCAATCTCGAGGCGGCTAAGACGGCCCCCACAAAGGGTAGGCCCCTAAGGGTCCTCCCGGCCCCCTCCTCAAGAAACCCCCCTCCCCAATCCTCCTCGACGTCATCGAGGAGGAAGAAGAAGAGGGGCGGGAAAGGGGGGGGGGGACGGAGTACCCCCGGAAACGCCTCGGGGGAAAAAATGATGCTGGGCCGGCAAGGGCCACCAAAATTAGGCCGCCGACCACGGCGGCTGTTACGGTGACCTGCGCCGACCCAGCAGCCTACGCGCAGGTCCTCAAGACTGCGAGGGAGAGTCAATCTCACCTCCCTCGGGATTGAGGACCTGCGCCCGAGACAAGCCGTAACGGGGGCCCTGATCCTAGAGGTCAAGGGCGCCGACAACGCCACTAAGGCCGACGCCCTGGCCGAAGGGATCAGGGAAGCCCTCGGTGATAGGGAAGATGTCAGGGTAGCTCGACCGTGCAAAACGGTCGAGCTACGCCTAAACGGCCTGGACGACTCGGTCACCCCGAACGAGGTGGCCGAGGCCTTAGGAGCCATAGGAGGATGCTCTCCCCACGACATCAAAGTGGGAGAGATCCGAACGGCTCCCAACGGGCTAGACACTTGCTGGGTTCGCATCCCAGCAAAGGCCGGCAAGGCAGCTCTGGCCGCCCCCCGTGTCAGAGTGGGCTGGTCGAGCTGCCGAGTGGTGCTGCTTCCCCCACGGGGGTTGCAGTGCCACAAGTGCCTGGCCCAAGGCCACGTCCAGGCCAAGTGCAGCAGCCGGGTCGATAGATCCGGCTGCTGCTACCGCTGCGGGGGCATTGGCCACTTGGCCAAGGCCTGTACGGCCAAGGCGGGCTGCCCCGTGTGCAAAGACGCGGGCAGGCCCGCCGAACACCGGATCGGCGCAAAGGGGTGCCTGGCTTACAAGCCTCAAAAGGCACCCCTGAGTGCCGGGGGCCAAAACGAAGCGGGGCCATTAATACCCCCGACCCCGACTCCGGCCCCCGCAGCGGTCGAGATGGAAGCTCCTCTCCCACAAAGGGAGAGGAGCGTAAGAAATTGCGAGGGTGCGGCGGTAGACCGCACTGACGAGATGGAGGTGGAGGAGCCTCAAGGGTGCCCTAACAATGCCCCTTAGGCTCCTCCAGGCCAACCTCAACCACGCCAGGGCTGCGCAAGACATCCTTGCGCAGTGCCTGGCGGAGGGGGGTGGCGGGCTGGCCATCGTCGCCGACCCCTACAGGATCCCCGAGAACAACCCCAATTGGATTGGGGATCCCACGGGGAGGGTGGCGATGGCCAGCCATAACGTGCCATGCGCTCCGCCGATGATCCCGATATCGGCTGGAGAGGGCTTCGCCATGGTCGAGTACGGACCTATCGACGTCATGGGATGTTACTTCCCTCCTAGATTGAAGAGGGGGGAGTACGAGGCGGCCCTAGATGCCATGGGGAGCGAGATCATAGCTCGCTCTCCTAGGCCGGTCGTCGTGGGGGGAGACCTCAATGCCCACGCTGTGGCTTGGGGCTCCCCTCGCACAGACCTTAGGGGCCGCCTCGCCCTAGAATTTGCGGCGGGGCTCGGCCTGGTCCTCCTAAACAGGGGCCGGGTCAGCACCTACGTGGGGGCCGGGGGGGAGTCCATTGTTGATATAACGTGGGCTTCCCCCAACGCCCTTAATAGGGTTAAAGGATGGCAAGTGGAGACCGGCTCCTTAGGAGAACTGTCGGACCACAGACTTATCTCCATGGAGCTGGTCTCCCCCCCCGCGGAGGTGCGTGAGTTACGCCGCCGCAAACGTGATGGACGTCGATGGGTCTTGAAAAAACTCGACCCCGAAGCCCTCGAGGTCAGCCTCCTGGCATCCACTTGGCCAGAAGTAGGAGGAGCTGACCTCGAGGCCGAGGAGGAGGCGGAGCGCTTATGCGAGGTGATGTCGCGAGCTTGCGACGCCTCCATGCCCCGCAGCAGACCGATGGCGCGCCGCGCCGCCTACTGGTGGTCCGCGAAGCTCGCAGAACTCAGGCGAGCTACCGTGGCCGCCAGGCGGGCGCACACGCGCGCCAAGCGACGAGGCATGGAGGAGGAGCTGACAAACACCACGGCGGTCCTCAGGGATGCCAGAAAGGCCCTGAGGACTGCCATAGCCCGGGCGAAGGCCGTGACCTGGGAGGATATGCTCTCCGAGCTGGATCGCGACCCATGGGGCAGGCCTTACCGAATAGTGCTGAAAAGGCTCCGCCCATGGGCGCCTCCAGTCTCGGAGACGCTGGACCCCCAGTTCCTCGGTAGGGTGGTGAACACATTGTTCCCCACCCGGGGGAGGGACATCCCGGACAAGTCCGACCCTCCCCCAGGATGGTCCGAGGAACTGGAGGTGTCCAGGCACGAAATGGTCGCGGCCTTCGCCCGCATTCAGGGTAGGAAGGCGAAGGCGCCCGGGCCGGACGGCATTTATGCCAAGGTCTGGGCACGGGCGTCACCGTACGTCGGGGAGGCGCTTCGTGCTACATACACGAAGTGCCTCCGTGAAGGAACTTTCCCCAGGAGGTGGAAGAGGGCCCGGCTTGTCCTCCTTAGAAAGGAGGGCAAACCCGCGGAGAGTCCCTCCGCGTACAGGCCCCTCTGTATGCTGGATGATGCGGGCAAGATCTTTGAGCGTATTATTGCCAATCGCATCATCCAGCATATGGCCCGGGACGGTCCCGAACTGTCCACCGAGCAATATGGGTTCCGAGAGGCACGGTCGACCATCGACGCTATACGTCAGGTCCGATCCCTCTCGGAATCCATAACGGGGGACGGAATGGTGGCGTTGGCGATATCCCTGGATATTGCCAACGCCTTTAATAGTTTACCATGGGGCGAGGTAGTGGCGGCGCTGTGCGAACACTTTCGCCCGCCGCCCTACCTCGCCGCCATCGTACGGGACTATTTCCGGGACAGGGTGCTGGAGTTCCGCGATAAATCCGGACTCCAGCAGCGGAAGGACCTGTCGTGTGGCGTTCCGCAGGGGTCCGTGTTGGGCCCCCTGCTGTGGAACGCCACATACAACAAAGGGCTCCGCGCGGCTCTCCCCCCGGCTGTCATGTCGTCGGCTGTGCCGACGACACGTTCATAGTAGCTGGGGGGACCTCTTGGGGAAGAGCGGTTGCCACGGGCAACTGGGCTGTGGCCTGTGTCGTTGGTGCCATTAAAAGCCTGGGCCTGAGGGTGGCCCCGGAGAAGTCGGAAGCCATCTTCTTTCACGATGGCTCCTTCGGGGTACCGCCCCAGGCCTTCATCCTGGTGGACAACACCCGCGTTCAGGTGGGTGCAACCCTTAAGTACCTAGGGTTGCACCTGGACGGTCGCTGGGCCTTTACTAGTCACTTTGACAAGCTGGCCCAGCGGTTGGGCAAGAGGGTTGACGCCCTAAACGGGTTAATGCCCAACCTCCGGGATCCGAAGGTGGGTGCTAGACGCGCGTACGCCCTCGCGGTCATGTCCGGGGTTCTGTATGGAGCCCCGGTATGGTTCCGCGAGGCGCTGGCCAGCCGCCGCATCAAGAAGGTTCTGCACGATGTGCAGCGGCGGCTGGCGCGTAGGATAACGCGCGCGTTTAGCACCGTTCCCAACGCGGCAATTATGGCCCTGGCGGGGCTCCCCCCGGAGTACACGGCCGACGTCCAGGCATGGAGTTATGCCAGGGCAAAGGCCGTCCGCCTCAAGGGGAGAGTGGTAACCCCCAGAGTCGCCGCGTTGCTGAGCGAGAGGGCCCGTCGGCGGGTGATGAGAGCGTGGAAGAGAAATCTCATCGAAAACCCGCCGGCGGCCGGATCTCGGATCCTGGAGGCCGTCCTACCGTACCTGGACGAATGGGTGGGCCGCCCGTTTGGCGGTCTGTCCTACAGGACGACACAGGTGCTCACCGGGCATGGTTGCTTCGGTGAGTACCTGTGCAGGATTAAGAAGGAACCAACGACACGGTGCCATCACTGTGGTGCCGCCCGGGACTCCGCGCAGCACACGCTGGTAGACTGCCCAGCGTGGGAAGAGCTGCGCGGAGTCCTGAGGGCGGAAATAGGTAATGACCTCTCCCTGCCGGCCATCATTAGCCAAATGGTTGGCAGGGAGAGTGCCTGGAAAGCGGTCTCCTCCTTCTGCGAACAAGTAATGCTGCAGAAGGAGGAGGCCGAGAAGGTGAGAGAGAGGCGGCCGAGGGGACGAATGCCCCCCGGCAACGCAAATAGTGGCAGGGACGGCAGGGACGAGGACCATGACCCAACTTGGCTCCCGCCCCGGCTGCCCAGACGAAGAAGAACTGCCCCCCGTCTTCCGGGCTCTAGTGGCCCTGCTGTACGGAGGCGGTGGGGCAGAAGAGCCGTGGCGGTTGCCTCCTCCCTCCCCACTATCGCGGAGGAGAGGGAGGATGAAAACCGCTGCAGCAATGCAGAGAGGGGGCAACCCTCCTCTCCAGCGGCTGTCGGCCCCTCTCGGGACGCGCAGCCGCGGGAGGAGGGTTCCCCGCAACAGTGAGCACGGCGAGGCAGACCCGACCTGACGGTCCGGGGGGAGCGATTAATGCGCGACACAATGCGCCACCGCTCCCCTCCAGTGCATCGCCGGGGTGGTGGAAGAGGGATTAACCCCCTCTCCACCACGTAGTAGAAGGTGCTCCTCAAGAAGCGCGATGGGGCCCGGGAAATTCGGCGGGGGCCGGATCCCCGGGCTTTGCCCCCTCACCATGGAGAAGAGGCGGGGGAGGGCTGGTGTCCCTCTCCCCCGACCTGAGGCCGGCTTGACCTCACGGCCCTGCCGGAAGACCCTCAACAGGGTACTCCCGGCGTGCTGAGTCGGCCTCGGCCGACTTGGTCCGGGGGGCTCCGGAAGTATGCTGCACGCGTTCCCGGAGCCCCCCAGTCAAGGATCAAAGTTGGACACACGGAGGGGTTTTAATGGGTATGCCCCCACCGTCATGTTGACGGCGGGGGAGAGCCCCACATAACCGCCAGGCTTCCCCCGGAGCCTGGGGTATGCGGTAACGCATTTCCCCTCCGTGAACAAAAAAAAAAAAAAGGGCCGGTCCATCCCGATACCTCGGGGAGGGTTTCCCACGAGGCACACGACGGACCATACACCACCGCTTCGACCCTGCCCCGGAATAATTCCGGGCTGTCCCAGCGCGGGTAAAACCGGGGTCCCAGCGGCCCGTCACGTCTCGAAGGCAACAGCGGGCGCTCCGTTCCAGGACAAGTCCCTTCACGGAAAATGCCCGCCGTCTCAGCACTCGCCCTTGACCCTGCCTCGGAAATGTCCGAGCTGCCCGGGGGCCATCCCGACCCGATACACCGGGGAGAGTTTCCCGCGGTGCACGCGCCGGGACACCTCCGCCGTTCCGGCCCTGCCCTGGAGTAAGTCCAGGCCCGGAACGGCCCAGCCCGACGGGATTGGCAGCGCCAAACCCGCCGGCCCGTCCTTCCCGGAGGGACTGGCTCTCCCCATGCCAGAACGCGAGCCGTGAAAACGACACCGTCCCCAGACACAGGGATTACCAGCCCCTCTTCTTCTCGTGGCCGCCGCGCCCGGAGGCGCCTTGGGCAAAGCATTTGCCTTCGGTCTGAAGACAAATGCCTTCCACGTGACCCCTGAAGACATTCGGGGATGGAGTTCACCCTCTCACCACGATGAGGTGGGTCACATCGAGAGGGCCGGTCGGTTCCCTCGGGACCACTGGACCTTGAGTAGGGGGTTGGCGCGGAACGAGTAAGTTCGGCGCTCGCCTCCTGCCCTAAAGGAGCGCGGGGGGGGCGTGCGGTGTTTTTCACGGCACTATCCCGGGTTGGACAAGGCGGCAGCTGACGTATCTCGGCTGCCGCCCTGGCACGTCCTCTCCCAACTTGACAAACTGGCGCGTAGGGGGGCTCACGCTCCGACCCCGGAGGGAAGGCTACTGATGAAATAGCGTATTGCTGGCCGGGGCCTTCCTTCGATCTGGAGCTAGGTGGCTCGGTGAGGTTTTTAGTTGGTAGGCGGGTTAGGACGAGCCTGGTCGCTGAAATTACGTGGCCGGGTTAACACCGTCCCGACTCGAGTCCAACACTACCATGGTTTAGCCAACCTGGTGTGCCATGAGCCTTTTCCTCATCGTATCAAAAAAAAAAAAAAAGCCCGGGTTCGGTAACACCGAGGTCCTGCCGGCCCATCCAACTCTTCGAGGAGCCAGCTCTCCCCGTGCCAAGACGCGAGCCGTGAAAACGACACCGTCCCCAGACACACCAGCTTCTCCATCTCTCGTGCCCGCCGCGCCAAGGGCGCCTGGGGCACCGCAACTGCCTTCCGGAAGGAGGCAGATGCCTTTCCGGTGACCTCTTGGACCCTCCATCTCTCCTCGCCCGAAGGCGACACGAAGAAGAGGGAGCCCCCTCACCACGACAAGGTGGGTCACCATTGAGGGGGCCATGCCAAGGCCTGTGCTGGTGTTTGTTCCAGCTTGGATCTTGAGGAGGGCGTTTCTGGCTCTAAGCCTTTCTAGGTCCCCCTCGAGTCTCCTCTTTTCTTCTATCCACTCCGCTTTGACCATTTCCAAGGCGGAGTGATCACTGCCGATCCCAGATACCGGTTTGCTCCCTCCCTCCGTCCCACTATGGACGACAGCTCGGCTGTAAAGACGGATAAGGCCTTCCAAAGGTCCCTTCTTATGGGACCCTAGATATTGTGGGATCTCTCCACCGACTTGACTATCATAGATAGCCCTTGCGTGGTAACCGCTGCGGCTATGGGCTGGCTATCGTACTTGATAGCAAGCTCCATAGCCTGTTGGCTGGCCATTTTTGCCCGGACCGACGAAGGTAAAACCTCAGGGTCAAGGATAGCCCTGTGATCCTTTTTTAACTGTTTGGCTTTCTTGACCTCGGCACAACGGGCCATCGCCTCGGTCGTGAACTGACCTTTGTGTGAAGGGTGAGTCGCCGGCCTTCCCCTGCTTTTGCGGGGGGGTCCTTTCCGCACCCTAACCGCCGTGGTGACCAGCACGTCCATCGAGGGTAACATGATCTCCTGGAGGGACCAGACACCGCCCGGCACTCCGCTTCGAAGGGGCGCCGTTGCGGAGACACCGGGCACGTACGTCTCGCCCCGAGCCCTGCCTCGGAATACTTCCGAGTGGCCCCGGGGACGGTTCAGCTCGCAATCTCGGGGAGAGATTTCCACGAGATGCGCGCTGGACCGTCTTCCACCGCTCCTACCATACCCCAAAATAATTCCAGGTGGCCCGGAGACGGCCCAGCCCGTTGGGTCCGGTATATTGGAAGAGTGGGTGCCGTTAGCGCACAGTGCGATAGCGCACATAAAATTTAAAATAATTCTCGATAGCGCACATCCTTACAGCGCTCATCACCACAGCGCACATCCTCACAACGCACATACTCACAGCACATACCTCGAAAGATTTTTCAAACAGAGGAGTTACCATCTTTCTGCATACTCCCAGTTCATGATTAATGTAACGACTAGAACTTATTAGTCGTTACGTTAATAATGTTCTGTAAATATATTGAAAGATAGCGATTACTCAAATTGGAAAATTTTCCGCGGGACAGAATCAATCATGCTGGGTGTACGCTCACAAATAATAAAATTTAAGGCAAATAGGATCGCTTAAATAACATTTGCAAGTTAAAAATAGCACATTTCAAACGCACAAAGAAAGAAAGAAGGTGTGAGAGGGAGTGAGAAGGTGCCTTTAAACAAGTTTGTGCACGTTTACTCGCGCACATCCCAAAAGCGAACATACCGATAGCGCACATCCCTATAGGGCACATCCCAATAGCGCACATCCCGATAGCGCACATCCCGACAGCGCACATCCCGATAGCGCACATCCCGATAGCGCACATCCCGGTAGCACGCGATTTTATGCGCTATCAGGAAAAAGATATTTTAATTCCCGATAGCGAACATCCCGATAGCGCACATCCCGATAGCGAACATCCCGATAGCACGCATCCTGGTGGCACGCGACTATGTGCGCTATCGGGAAAAAGATGTTTTAATTCTCGATAGCTCACATCGCGATAGCGCACATCCCGCTGGCACGCGACTATGTGCGCTATCGGGAAAAAGATGTTTTAATTTTCGATAGCTTACTCGATAGTAAGCGACTATGTGCGCTATTGAGAAGATGTTTTAATTCCCAATAGCGCATATCACGATAGCCCATATTTGGATAGCGCACATCCCGATAGCGCACATCATGATAGCGCATATCCCAATAGCGCACATCTCGATAGCACGCGACTGTGTGCTCTATCGGGAAAAAGACGCGTTTGTTCCCCTTGGCACACATATAATACTATGTAACGTGTACCGTATACAATGTGATTCATTATAATGTAATTTTTTTTATTTACATATATATCATCAAATTCTGTTCCGATTTTTCCTTTAGTAAAATATTTGTCCCAAACTTAGTTGTTAAGTTATAAAAAGAAATAGCGGGATGTGCGCTATCGGGAATTAAATCATCTTTTTCCCGATAGCGCACCAAATCGCGTGCTACCGAGATGTGCGCTATCGAGATGCGCGCTATTGGGATGTGCCCTAGAGGGATGTGCGCTATCGGGATGTTCGCTTTTGGGATGTGAGCAAGTAAACGTGTACAAACTTGTTCGAAGGCACCCCCTCACTCTCTCTCTCACACCTTCTTTCCCTTTTCGTGCGTTTGAAATGTGCTATTTTTAACTTGCAAATATTTAAGCGATCCTATTTGGCTTAAATTTTATTATTTGCGAGCGTACACCTAGCATGATTGATTCTGTCCTACGTAAAATTTTCCAATTTGAGTAGCCGCTATTTTTCAAAATATTTACAGAACATGATTAGCGTAACGAGTAATAAGTTCTAGTCGTTAATCATGAACTGGGAGTGTGTAAAAAGATGGTAATTCCTCTGTTTGAAAAATTTTCCGATGTAAAGAATCATTGACGCTGGGTGAACATTTATTACAATAATGTTGCGCATTAATGTGGTGCCTGTTAGCGTCTTTTTTAAGATCTCACGGTCATCCTGGTATTTGACGGCCAGATGACAAAGATCGATATTAGACAAGTTAAATAAAACATAATTAAAGTGAAAGAGAGAAAGCGAAAATTTAAATGTGACCGTTATCCGTATTTTATTGTGCCACCGAGTGCATCAGAAGCCTCATGGAAACACCCGCATGTAACAGTGAGTTGGGCCTCCCTTGTATACCACTACTATCCGACTCGTCATACGCTATTTCTTTTTATAACTTAACAACTAAGTTTGAAACAAATATTTTACTAAAGGAAAAATTGTCTCAGAGTTTGATTACGAATATGTAAATAAAAACTAATACATTATATTGAATCACATTGTATACGGTACACGTTACATAGTATTATATGTGCAAAGGGGAACAAACGCGTCTTTTTCCCGATAGAGCACATAGTCGCGTGCTATTGGGATGTGCGCTATTTGGAATTAAAACATCTTCTCAATAGCGCACATACCCAGATAGCCAAACGTGAATACTCAATCTAAATCAAATAATTGCAGAAATTAAGTTGCTCGTCAATTGCTATTATGTTGCCTATAATTTAATGAAACAAAAATGTTTTTGTTAATTCAGTATTAATATGCTTTTATTGTCAAACAACGGTAGAACAATTGTTGCAACCAATGTTTATAGCAATCTGATAGCAATATGTGAACAACGATTATCATTCATGAGTTGTGAGCAATGTGTCGGCAACCAAATGGTAATATAAAGTTAACAGAAACATGCGAGTATTATTTTTATTCATAAGTTGTGAGCAACATGTCGGTAACCGAATAGCAACTCTACTATAATAATAATTGCTGAAAAGTTTTCAGCATTTAGTTGACAATGATGTGCATTATTATTGAGTGAAAGAAGTGCACGTAAACGCCAGTACCTAAGCGACCAACTGAAGCGAAGCATACTTGCGCATGCATCGCCTAACCTACTTTTTTACTCTTATTATGAATGTACATCATTTGTCGTTGTGTGTGTCATAAAACTAGTGAAAATTCAAAATGGCCCAGTGTCAGCAATGCATTTTCGACTTTTAGCAGCCACACTAGTAGCATGGAAGGAGAAGACTAGTATGTATGTATGTGGGCGCTTTGCATATATGTGTACAAGCCGCGTGTCGCGCGCGGAGGGATACCGATTCTGTCGGTGTGCATATATACAGTCATGAGCTAAAAGGTTGCAACACATTTTTTTTTAATTTTGGAACATAGTTTTGCTCTTAACTCACTAAGCGCTCACCGATCTGCTCTATCTGTTGAACATAAGTCTTGATATAACACAGATTTTGTAACAAGATCTATATGGTATTATAGAAGGGATATAAAAAAGATTAAAAATCTTTTTACCTGTTGTTTATAACATGATGACAATTTAAAAACACAATATGTTGCACGTCAGTTGTTCACAAATTGCTGAAAATCGTTGTCATCAGATTGCTGACGGATTTTCTACAAGTTTTTTGCATTGTCTGCAATCTGAGAGCAACCTAACAGCAACACTTGTTTCCTACCCATTGTTTAGATTTTAAGGATTCCTGACGTGTTGCGCGCCAGTTGCCAGCAAGTTGCTGAAAACTGAGTTTAAAATCTATTGCCAATAGATTGTTGGAAACTTGCCATTATTATATTTTGAAAACTATTACTGACAAAAACATACTGAAAAGAGAATACCCCCTTCTGTTGCTTTGCTGACAACTTATGAGCGATATTTGTGGCAAATTGCCGACAATTTGCAATCATTTGGCTATCTGGGTAGTTGCGTGCTATCGAGATGTGAGCTATTGGGAATTAAAACATCTTTCTCTTGATAGCACACATAGTCGCGTGCCACCGGAATGTGCGCTCTCGGGATGTGCGCAATCGGGATGTGCGCTATCGGGGTGTGCGCTATTGGGGTGTGTGCAATCGGGTTGTGAGCTATCGGGATGTGCGCTACCGGGATGTGCGCTATCGGGATGTGCGCTATCGGGATGTGCGTTGTGGGGATGTGCGCTGTGGGCAGAGTTAAGCACGAATTATACCTAACGTATTATACATGGCTTTCCTACACGGACGAAACTATGTACAATACGTCGTAATTCCAGTTACGTATAATACGTATAATACATAAAGTGGCGCCACTGTATGATGCGCACGTGTGGCACGTGCAAATATTTGAAAAATCGTCGATTGATTCATAATCAACAACTGTTTGAATTCCTGCTTTTGATTTTCAAGTTTCTATTTTTGCGTTAAATAACTTGTATGGAATGATCGTAACGCCCCAATTTACTGTGGCCGCTCTATCAAGGAGCGGATAACCTACAATATAGTGAAATGATTATAATACTGTCGTCCTGTAAATTATAATTAGGATATATATGTGACATCATTTGATTATTTATCTGATCATTTTTAGAATTCATCCTTTTATTTACAAACAGTACAACGAATCCGTAGACAATTTAAGATATATATTTTTTTTAATAGTGTCGTGAATCCAAGAAATTTCTGTATTAATAGATTTGTTGCCTCACATGTTCTAGTATACTTCAAAGTGCTCCAAGCTCCAATGCATTTGCAGCAAATGTATTGGAGTTTGGAGTATGTTGGAACATACGACACGAACAAACCTAAGGCTGCAGCTCAGTGTAATGATGTGACATGCGACTCGCAACAATCCAATGAGTATGCAGTTTTTATCGACAAATTAAACAAAGCTATACGCTTATTGAACTGTCAATTTGTCGCGTATCGCAAAGATTCTAAGTGCAAGCAACACGAACAGACTTAATTTTATTTGGTTTCTTAAATATTAAAAAAGGACAAATAACGCTCATCAGTATAGCGAGTATCGTATATTATATAAAAGTGCAAAACAAATTATATTTATGATGTATTGAATATCATGTGCGATGGATTTTTGAAGATTTAACGTGTATAATCCGTTTCATCCGTTTCATACAGATTTTCTATGTATTATACGTTTTATACGTAGGAAATGTAAGAAACCTCTTGAAATGCTAAATTGCCCAACCCTGGTGGTCAGTGATCAGTCCAGTCCAATGTCCAATGTTTCTTCTTATTCTTCTTATTTAAAATATTCGTGCGTGTATATGTCGATAAACAAGGTGCTATAACAAAAGGTATAACGTCTTTCGTAGGCAAGTAAAGCGAAACTGGACAAAAAAGTACTATATTGTTCTGCAATGATTAACAAAAGAAATTAATTAATAAAGACCTGCGAATGAGCGTGCATCTACGCACCGCTGAATCGCACGTAATGTGAGGATGCATGCTATCTCTCATCCGTAGATCTTTGTTAATTAATTTCTTGTTGGTTATCGCGAAAAATTGCGAATCGGTGTTACGCTTATTTTCAGATGCTCTATATACTAGGCCATCAATTCCTCAACGAACGATATGCTGAGATCAGGAGTCTTCCATTCTACTGTATTATTACTATAGAGAGGAGAGAAATTTATAACTTGGATTCTTAGCTAGGGTTGCAGACAGGTCAGGTTCCTCACACTCATTACCGACTTTCTGATTTATTTATTGCTAATGGTGGTTGACTGTGTCAAACAACAAATAGTTTTCACAATCAACAATTTTATCAAAGTAATTATAAGTGATATATAGAAATACTTATCACACATATATTCTTAGACGATTTATAGATTTCGACTCTTTATATCGGCGAAACGTAATGTGTTTTATTGTGATATTGGATTTGGATGTATTCCGTTTCATGCATAATGCATAATTTATTCTTGTGTAACATTCGATGAATAAAGATAAATGATGCATTTATGCAATGCGCATCATGAATTCATCAATATCATCATGCGATTCATGCGTAAAACGAAATGCTCTCATTGTCAATTACTTAGGCTGCGGTCTATTTGATGCTACAAATGTTTCAAAGCATTCTTCTTCTCCTTTCCTTCAATGAAGAAAGAAGTCTAAGCACTTATAACATCAAATGGACCGCAGCCTTAATATTTATTATTTAATATGCAGAGTTGTTATGTACAAAAATGAACAAAGGCAAAAAACCTAAACATTCGTATTGGACGGAAGGGGGTTTTATTCAAAAAAGAAACTGTAAAGGAAAATTAATTGCCCAGTGCAAAGTTTGCAATAAGAATTTGCAGAATACTGCAATCAATCGTCTAAAAGACCACAGGCAAGTATTATTCAATTATTCAATTATCAATAATACATATAGATTATTATTCAGATTTTAAATAGTTGTATTCTATATTAATAGGAAAGAATGCCGTTACGACGAATCTAGTCCCGATATTCCTGATCCTGATAGTCCTGAACCTGAATCTCCTGATGGTCCTGATCAAGATGCTGATCATGCTGACGGTGACGGCATTTGTAATAAAATTGCACGTAAAGAAGACAATCAGGATCATGTAAGTAAATTATTTTATCATCGTATATGGACACAGTCAGAGTGCTATTTAATTTATGACACTGAAGTAGTTAGAAAAGCAAGGATTCTTAATCTCTAAGAAGACAATTATAAATTACATAATTTACAATTGCGTTTGATAAATAATTAAGTAAAACAAATTACAAATTAAAGTTCCTTTTGAGGAAGCGATTGAAAACCCTTGCTTTTCCAAATCAGTTATTACATATATATAAGTTACTGCTAACTTCAGTCTCACACTTGATTTTTTATGTTATACTCTAAGTCAATATATTTTATCTAACATTTGATATTACAATCTCAACTTTATTACTTTAATTTAGGTATATGCAATACATGAAGATCAACAGTTATCAGTAAATCCTCAATTTTTGCAAACATGCAAGAAAGGTGCTGCTGGAACAAGTGAGATTAAAAAGCGACAAACCAAAGTAAAGTCATTTGTTGACAGTGTTACGAGTAGCGAACGTCGAAAAATAGATAAGGCTTTGTTGTATTTTTTTGTTGCTTCTAAATTAGATTTTAAGGAAATGGATTCAGTATATTTTAAAGATTTTTTAAACGTTATTAGACCTGCTTATACAGTGCCCACTGTGCCCAGTATTAATCATACGAGGTGTGATCAAAAAGTAAGGTGACTTTTTGAATTTCGCGCTCTCTGTACACTCTAATTTCAAAATTTTTTTTTTGTGTTGGTACACTCGTCACGATCATATGTTTGACTATATAGCATGTGTTGTTTTTATGTGAGAGGCATAAAGGTTAGACTCATGTTTGCGTGCTCAGCGATTTTTTGCTGTTGAAAATAATAGAGCAGAGAGTTTGTATTAATTTTTGTGTAAAAAATGGTATTAAGTGTTCAAAAACTCTTGAAATGTTGACAGTGGCGTACGGTGAGTCAACTTTGAGCAAAAAAAATGTTTATAAATGGTATAAGTTATTCCAAGAGGGCCGAGAAAATGTTAACGATGAACCTCGCTCTGGACGCCGCAGCACGTCAAAAACCGACGAAAATGTTCAGGAAGTGAAAGAAATTGTGTTGAAAAATCGTCGAATCACGATTAGAGAAATAGCTGATGATCTTAACATATCGTTTGGCTCATGCCAATCAATTTTAACGGATGTTTTGGGTATGACACGTGTGTCAGCGAAATTCGTTCCAAAACTGCTTAATTTTGATCAGGGGGTCGATTGCGTATTCCAAAACCTAGTGAAAATGGTAAAAGTGAGCTCTCACTCGATTGGCTACTTTTCACCATAGTGGAAATGCGACATTTCTCACGTGACATTGCTCGGCAAGTATTTTGATGTCGAGTTCAATCAAACTGTGTCGAATTTGGTCGAGTTTGCGGAGTTTTGTATCGTTTCAGAATGGAGTACCTTTTACTTTTTATCGAGCAAGAGGAAAATGCGAATTAGAAAAAAAATTAGAAAAAAAAATTTAAATTTATTAAGAACGAGACTGAGAGATACTCAGGATACATTCGATATTCTAGATAATATATTCTAGATAATACATTGTAAAATTGTATAAAATATATAAATAAATTAATAATTATATAAGTATATAAATAATAAATAACAATAAATAAATAATAAGATATAAATAATAGAAGTATATATTGTAAATCAATTATGAATCAATTATGCAATATTTACGCACCGTTTTTTTTAAATTGATATCTTACTCGGAACACGCGTCGTCAGTCGTTAACAGGAGAGACTTTGAGATTATTGGAGATTAACTCAGAGGCGATGCACCGTTTTTTAAAGGTTATGTGAAGTTTTCTACCATTTCTCGCACTCGCATTTGTGATTTTCACTCACGTGAGCATAGGGATATCGCATTTTCACTATGCTCATAGCCAATCGCGCGTATTTTTTTTCATGTGAGATGAAAATACGAGAAGTGAGAAAAGTCGACAAAGATACACAATCGACCCCCAGAAGCATCATCGCATAAACATCGCCCAAGACATGTTGAACGACGTTAATGATGATCCTGATCTGCTCAAAAGGTTATAACTGGTGACGAAACATGGGTATATGGTTATGACGTCGAAACCAAAGCCCAATCATCCCAGTGGAAGAGCCCAGGAGAGCCAAGACCGAAAAAGGCACGCCAAGTTCGTTCGAATGTGAAGGTTTTGCTCACAGTTTTCTTTGATTACCATGGCGTTGTGCATCAAGAATTCCTACCACAAGGTCGTACGGTAAACAAGGAGTATTACCTTGAGGTTATGCGGCGTTTGCGTGAATCAATAAGAAAAAAACGTCCGGAAGTGTGGAAAGAAAATTCATGGATTCTGCACCATGATAATGCACCTGCGCACACGTCGTTACTAGTGAGTACTTTTTTGGCCAAAAACAATGCTATCATCATGCCTCAGCCACCGTATTCACCAGACTTGGCCCCGTGCGACTTTTTCCTCTTCCCAAAATTGAAAAGGCCTATGAAAGGACGAAGATTTGCGACGATTGAGGAGATTAAGGCTGCATCGCTGGAGGAGCTCAAGGCAATACCCAAAAGTGCATTTCAGAAATGTTTTGACGACTGGAAAAAGCGCTGGCACAAATTCATTGTATTAGAGGGGGATTATTTTGAAGGGGATAACATAATTTTGGATGAATAAATGAATATTTTTTTATAAAAATGAAAAGTCACCTTACTTTTTAATCACATCTCGTATGTTAAATGACATTTTAAATAAAACTCATGAAAAAGTTTTTACAACTGACTCGTTCAAAAGTAAATTAGTTCCGGTATTAGTACTGTTAAAAATGGACGAGTCTACAACAATAGGTCTACTCCGCAATCGCCGGGGCGCTGGTGGGGGAGGGGCAGGAACTCCCTCCTACCTCCTCCCTCCCAACACGGAGAAGAAGATGCCGCCGCGCCGGACCTGTCCGGCGCGTAGGGGCCCGGGACATCCGGCCGGGGGGCCGGACTCCCGGGCTTTACCCCCGTAAACATCTCAAGGGGAAGAGGCGGGGGAGGGCTGGTGTCCCTCTCCCCCGACCTGAGGCCGGCCTGGCCTCACGGCCCTGCCGGGGGACCCGCACCAGGGTGCCCCCGGCGTGCTGAGTCGGCCTCGGCCGACCTGATCCGGGGGGCTCCGGAAGCATGCTGTACGCGTTCCCGGAGTCCCCCCCAGTCAAGGACCAGAGCCGGACACCCGGAGGGGTTTTAGTTGGTATGCCCCCGCCGTCACGTCGACGGCGGAGGAGAGCCCCACATAACCGCCAGGCCTCCCCCGGGGCCTGGGGTATGCGGTAACGCATTTCCCCTCCGTCAACAAAAAAAAAAAAAGGTCTACTCCGCAACGTTAAAAACAAATATGTATTTATTGATGTAAATAAGTGTACCGAAAGTAATGAATGTGAATTGAGGCTTAATTTAGATATATTTATTCGTGAATGTATAAAATATACATACGAAAATATGAAAATGAAAATTCACACTATTGTTCACAATTTGGAAGTGACAATGTCGGATAAAATTAGCATTAATTTAGATTTAGAAAACACTGAAACAGAAATTTTAATTTTTCAGTGTCACACACAATATATAAGATCAATACAGAAGCTTCTTATTCGTCCTGAGTTAATAACAAAAGTAAATAAATTATTAGGAGCATTTAAGGGCATTGAATTATAAATTTAGGAGAAAAAAATATCGTATTGTATAATTCTGATTCATGGGACAATTACTGTGCTGCTCTTGAATCATGCTCAAAAAACTTAAAAAGTATGAGAGAGATTGTAGGGCAAAGCTTTAAAGTTGCCACAGATATATTGCAATTAATATTTGACGACTCCTTTGAACAAGAAATTATAGAACTTATTAAATTTTCCCTAGAAATCAAAAGTAAATTATTAGATATACAATGCAACATCGCAGATGCTCTTCAATATTGGTTACAACTTAATGAATCTAATAAAAATGTCCGATATACTGATATTCTCAATAATGTACTAAAATCTGTTGTCAGTCCTGTTAATTTAGCAAGTAATTACTTAAATCCTAAGTACAAAGGTCGTGTTTTTATCGAAAATAATAAGTATGCTCCGTATGGTTATATGGTTGAGGAATTTTTTGTTGATAATTTGTCAGGAGAAGGTATGATGCAGTACACGAAATACGTGTCACAAGTGGAAATATTTTCGAAATTATTTGAAAAAAATGTTGATAACGTTATGGTGTTTTGGACAGTAGCAGAACGTAAATACGGAGAATTGGCCAAACTCGCGCAAAAGCTACTTCAAATTCCTGCATGCGTTCCTTGTGTAAATATGAACAAGATGACTCAGAATAGTTTAACACAAGATCAGCAAGAGAAAATTAAATGTCTTTTTTACACTTTAAAGTTAAATGAATCAGCAAACTAAAATTATAAATTTTTAATATTATTTTGCTTTAGCATGATATAATATTATATTCTTGTTTTATTTTTTATTTTATTTTGTATTTCTGAAACTCACTAGGATTGATTGAAAGAAATATAACAATATTTAAAAAAATACTTTTAGTTTTGTACCAAATAAAAGATGTTACTCCTGTAAGTGAGCAATCGGCTCACTCGGTATAAATTTCAAATCGGCCGCCACTGCGATGGCGTTGTCAGCGGATTGCTGCCTGCGTATTGCTTGGCTGATTGGCTGTGTGGGTCACGTGACCTTCTGTCTCGTGCCCCAATTGGTTTTGCGAACCACGTGAGATATATACCGCCATGCGATTGGCCCTGCGAGGTTCACTAGCGCGCCCCTGCGGTCTCTCTCGTGGGTGTATCATCGCAAGCGTCAGACTCGTCGAAGCTCTCGTCAAGTGCGGCATGGCCGCCACGTTTTCTGTACACGACCGGTGAATAAAGTCGGTTCTGCGATTGTACTCCTGGTGCGCAGTTAATTCCTGTTACCCTCCTTTCCGTCGGTACTTCCGGCTCCTGACACACGAGGGATTGTGACGAGATATTTCCTTTCCTAGTATTTTCTGGCTCGCACGTTCTCCTCTCCTTTGTGAGGCGGGATTTTGAAATCCTTTCGGCCCTCTTACACTCCAAAGAGATTACAAAATATTATCGTTAATCAGAAAAATAAATACTTTTACGTTTTAAGAGTAATATATATGTCATAATGCGATAAATATATATATTATTTTTTGTTTTATTACATATTTATTTTATAATAAATATATAACTAATGTTTTTGTGATATTAGTGAGTATTTTAAGATACAATATAAAAAACATAAATTATAAGTGAAATTGTCCTGTGAATCCTGTGATTTATAATATAAAGCTAAGCTAAAGATATAATACAAATAACACGTATGTGTAAACATTGTTCTGTGATGTAAAATAAGAACATAAGTATGCGCTGTTTAAATATGTAAGTTACATATATATATTTTGTAATATGCTTTAATAATACTCTGAAGTTGTGATACTATAATAAAGTAGTCACTTTTAATTAAAATATTTTGTACTAATTTTTTTAATTGTATTTTTAAAAATAATTTAAATAGGAGATATTGTTCATTATTACATAAAAACATTAATCAAACGGATCTAAAAATACATTGTTTCGACATAACTCCGAATTTTTCTCCATAGTCTTTAGTGTATAGTATATATCCACAAGTTTAGATTTTTCATTCAATAGTCGATTTTTCAAAAATGTATGAACGTATGACCAATTGGAAAACAACCTTTCTAATTCAGCAGAAGAGGCAGGAATTTTTAATAATTTTTTAGCAAGTGTTGAAATATTAGGAACCCTTCGTTCACACATTGCCCAAAATACATATGGATCTGCAATTTCCTTTTCAAATAATTTTGAAAAAATGCCTGTTTTATTTAAATATATGTCTGTAACGATGCACACCCCTGAAAAATGTTATGCATCGTCCCCGGCCGCCGACAGCCGGAGAGAGAGCCACCGGGCTATAACCGGGGATGCCTCGGGCATCCAATTATAAAAATGATAAGAACTTCGCGCGGTAAAACCGTGTCGAGCCATCGTGCGCGTCAAGTCGGCACGCACGCGCACACAAATGAGCGCGCGTTCGTCCCACTCCGGCGACCCCGCCGTCAAGCGTCGAAAATGACGGAGGCAAACGGAGTCGCCGGGTATATATAGGGCCGCGTGCTCCGATAGAGGCACCTGTTTCCCGTCAGCCAGCATCACCCGTTGATCCGCTGCGTCTGACACTCCTGGAGATAAAAGTGGTCGAAGATTGCTTGGCCACGGCGGAGGTACTCCGCAATTTCCGCACCGCTCCTCATCCTTCGCATCCTTGCGAGCCCGAGCATCCAACTCTCGTCAAGATCCTTGGCGAGGGGAGGACTCCCGACCGGCTCTCGAGCCGCGATTACCTCCGCTCCTCCACGAAACGCAAGCAAACGGAATCGCCGATACGGGGTTTCGGCCGAGGTACTCGGCGCGCTTCGTGGCATCCCAGCCGCCATCGTCATCGACACGCACGCGGCCGCGGTCGCCCTGCCAATTCGCGCATCGCCACATCGCGTCGCGGAGCTCCGCCCCCTCTCGAACCACTATACCGCGGGAAAGCCGCGCCCGCATCTAAACGTCACTCGCGTTCCGTCACCTGGCGACACCTAGAGTCCCTAGAAGTAGAGAGTCTGGATATCTGCCCCTAAAATGTCGGTGATGAATATGTCAGTGTATGTACGTGAGCTTTATGTGTGTGTGTATGTTTATCATTGTGTGCACTTGAAAGTGTGTATGCTGTTATCGCATTGGCTAAAGAAGTTTAAACAGGGATCCGTATTGGTGCTGCCATTTTAGGTGCACAATCACGTGCATCCAATCACGTGGAACCCCGAGACGTCCAGATTCTCTACTTCTAGGGACTCTAGCGACACCTGGCGAACCGTATGTATATATAAACATGTAAATAGCCGCGTTTTCAAAGATCCGTCCACACGCCGTTCTAAATTCATGTATTTTGTCCGCGCGCACCGAACTACTGTATTCTTTCGGTTCCGTAAGAGCCTTGTTAATAAACACGCGTAGATTATATCACACACACCGCCGACTCGTCATTTATACACACACGACTCTTTCCTCTCTTCCCGTTCGAGCCCTTTCTATCGCACCGCTCCTACGAGCTAATCCGCGCGAAAGAAAATCGGCAACATTATATGTCTAGTTCATTTATTCCTTCTTGATTTAATTCTTTAGGAAGAAATTGTAGTGCCTGTTTTAATTGTTCTGCAGATAATTTTTCACCTCGATAAGATGGGTGTACGAGATTAGCTGCCATTCCTATTGGTCGTACAGCTTTTTTCAAACGTTTTTTTTACAGATGTTCATCGGTTGATGGTATTTCTAATGTCAACCATAATTGAGTTGCATCGGCAACATTACATGTTGACGTCTGGCACCTATTTATTAACGTACAAACTGGATTAAATATTTCTATATATTGCTTTAATTTTGATTCAAACTCTTAATCTTGGAGAAGTTCCAGAACATTCTCTTTTATAGGGTATGAAACTGTTGATGCTACATTTCTCATTATATTTAAATTTTGTAAGGCACAATTGAAGGAATCTCTATAAGTACTCCATCTAGTATCGCAGGCTACATTCATTCTACTACCACCTTTGTTTATAATATCACGCTGCAGACCAGGATTTTTTAATTCCTTTAAAAGCGCATTAACTTCATTTGCAAATTCTCCATCTACTAATGACGTAGCTAATAAATTGCCACTATGGCTGTTGCAACTTGAGTACCACAAATTACTCTTATTACCCATGCTAATCATGGGTGACGCATTATCGGATACTATTGCAAAAATATTTATGTTATATAAGTCTTTCGATAAAGTAATTGAATGATTAACAACTTCTAATAATAGTTCTGCATTTTCTGAGCGTCCTGTTATATCATATGACTCAATAAAAAATTGCCTGTTATAATCTGCATTATGAACAGTGCATACGACATGCTTGCTATTTGTCGCAGAATTTTTCCACCCGTCAATAAGCAGCACACATTCACTATTTTTCAAATGTTTTTTGCGTTCATTAACAATTTCTTTATGAACTTTATCCAATAAATTATTAGATAGGAATTTCCTTCCTGGGTAAGTGATAGTCAGGATTAAGTGCAGCTATTAAATTTTTAAAATGTATCGATTCAACAACTTTAAATGGTATATTGCAACCAAAAAAGAATTTTGCAAGCGCTATATCAATGTCGTTCTTTGACTGAGCTGGTAAATTTTGTGCAGGTCCACGTTGTCCATATGTTTCAAAAGCAACCTATATAAACACATATCTCAATAAAAAAGATATTAATTTTTACAATTACATCATAAGATATACACATATAAACATATAATATATTTAATATATTGGTAAAATAGAAATACGAAAAATTGAAAACTATGACATAATTTTTATTTAAACTTTAAATTTAAAATTTGAATTTGACTCATATATAACAGAAATTGTGGATTTTATTAATTGGTTTAAGATATTAAATAATATGTATCCTTTATTTAAAACGTTTCAATTATATTATAGATACACTTTTCTTTTATGATTAATTAAAATTTAATTTGAAAGGTGACAGTATGTGACTATGTTGAAAATTGATTAGAAAATTACGGCATAACCGCAAATTGGCCCATACATGCTTTAAAATTAAATCCTCACGATAAAAGCAAAAATATATTACAGCGAACAGCAAGTAACAGAAATTACTGTATAGTGTATACTAAAAACATGTACCATACTTACATTTTCATTATTTTCAATATTACTCTTTTTTTGTTTTTTATTTACAGACTGCATATTTAATAGGTCTGTTACTCTGTTTTGATATATGAAAGAAGGTTTTTTTTCAAAGTGTCCTCGGTTGAATTGATATATGAGGTTAAGGGTTAAAGTTATCAGTACAAAATTACCTTTTCAAAAAAAGGTAAAAAAAACTCGTCAATAAAGTTACGTATACCTAGAGGACATCCCTCCTTTCTCAGTTTCTCAATCATGATATTAAAATTAACGTTGTCGTAAGCAGATGTTACGTCTAAAAAAGCTACAAGGGTGTAATCACCATCAATATTGGCACTTTCGATATCCGCAACCATCTTCGCTAGGTTCTCCATACATGACTTGCCTCTTCGGAATCCATTTTGTAGCGGGTCAAGTTTATTATTTCTCTCCAACCACCATATAAGTCTCTCATTGATCATCCTTTCCATCAACTTGCAAACACATGAAGAGAGCGCAATCGGTCTAACTTTATCCTTACCGATCTTGTCTATAAAGATAACCTGGTATGTATACCAGTCTGTTGGAACGACATTTTCAGTCCAAATAATATTATATATACCCAACAAAACTTGTTTGCCCTTCAAAGATAAGTGTCTCAGCATCGAGTAGTCCACATTGTCCATCCCAGGAGATGAGTCCTTCCTGATCATGTTCAAGGCACGAAGAAGTTCGTCCATGGAGAATACAACGTTCATCTCGTTCTGCGTCTGCTTTTCAATTGTAACTTCTTTATTTCTTTTTTCCTCGACCCACGGAGGTGCCAGGTTTGCAATAGTATTTCTAATCTCGGTCTCTCTATCTTTGTGCTGCCAAGTATTCCAATTAATTTTGTTTTGAACACTTTTAAAAGTTCTCATTGTGTTCCAGACATATGAGAGACTAGTGAATCTATTAATACTATTACAAAAAGATATAAAGTTTTCTCTTTTTTTTTTTTGTTAATAATCTTCCTAGCAATAGCTCGGCTTTTTTTATATTCGACAAAGTCCTTAACTTCCTCCGTACGTTTCCATTTTTTTAATTTATCAATCCTATCTCTTCTGGCTAAATCGCAATCCTTGTCCCACCAGCTGACTTCTTGCCTATTGTTATTATGATGTTTACTATTTATCTTTCTCTCTCTGGTCATATTAATTTTGTCTGGATCCTTGTCAGATGCAATCAGTGCATATCTCTTCATGAGTTTAATGAACCAAGAATATAATTCTTGCAGGCTTTTGTCTTCTAATAGGTTATTAATATTTTCTTGAGATTTCGTTATTTTTGTCTCTATTTTATCACGATAAAGTATCCAGTTAGTATTTTTGTTAGTTATTCTATTAGGTTTCCTATAAGGAAGACATCTTACATCCACATAAATGTCCACCGGGTAATGATCCGATCCCCAAGCATCTGGAAGTTGTTGGTAGTTAATTTTGTCCGCTAAATTCCTGTTTGTAAAAATTAAATCTAGATTTGATGCAACCTGACCATAATAGTTTATCCTGGTTTTAGTATCATCGTTGATGTTAATGTAATCCCGTTGAAACATAGTCGAATATAATCTTTCCCCGTTCTTATCGGTATTGATACAATTCCATGCGTTGTTGTGTGCGTTGAAATCACCTACTATGATGGAGTCCTCATCTACTCCCTTAAACCTGAGTAAGTCGCTCCAAGCAGTTATTGGTTCCACTCCATATGGTTTTCTATAAACCGCAATAAGGTTATAGTTCCTGGTAGTACCTTGCGTTTTAATAGCGATTGCCTCAATATTATCAGATCTAATATTCCAATCTTCAATTGTTTTAAACTCAATATCATTTTTTATAAGTATTGCCACTCCTCCACTATTATTTTCGTTATTGCTTTTATAGGTTTTAAAACCTGAAATATACAAAGGCTTATTACGACTAAGCTTCGTTTCAGTAATTACAACAATGTCGTAATTTAACGCATTTTTCATCAACTCTGCTTTTTTGTTGTTAATACCCCCTGCGTTCCATAAAAGTATAGTCGCCATCACAGATCAGACCAATTTGACTCCCTCTCACTCTGTCGCATCCGAAATCCTCTTTTGGCGTCCATGCTTATTCTTTTTGCTCTCTCTAAATCCTCATGGCATCTATCCAAGTCCTTACTCATTTTATTCACTAAGTGAGTTTGATCTTCTTCATAGTTATCTCCCTCCGGTGGTGAATTAGTGCTATATTTTTTTAAAAGTTCTAAGAAATCCTTACGAAATTCATGAGATACTAAACATTTGTCTCTGGCAATTTGTAGAGACCAGTCAAAGTTAGAAGACCAGACACTCGTAGTTTCTTCATTATCATAACCACTATTATTCTCTTTTCTTGTCTCGATTTCGTTCGTCCGACCAAGGGCTATCCCTCTTTTTTCTTTACTGATCTCTACTGTATTATTTTTGAATTGTTTATAATAATTCACATATTCTTGTCTACGTTTTTGCCCTTCAATCTTTTCTTTATCTATTCTAGTCTGTCTTTGTGTTTCTTGAAAACTTGGCGTTGTGCTGTTGTTCCTATTGTATTCCTTCCGTGAATGTCCATCCTTCTTTATCTCTCTCACATTTCCTATATTTTGGCGCACAGTTTTGGACCATTTAACAGGGAAAGTATTTTCGGTTGATGATGATGCTCTATCGTAAATCTTAACTTCCGTCCCTTTATTCATGTTATTGTCAACCATACTGGGCCACGCGGCAGGATTCGTATATCTATCGTATGTTATAGTTTTACTATCTGTACAGCTATCTGTAATCATCCTTGCAGCTTCTGAAAAAGAAATGTTATTGTAGGCCATAATTATCTTTATTTCCTTGTTTTTTAAAGCTACGAGACAACTTTTGTAAGTCGGTCTATGATCTCCTTCACAGTTGCTACAAACTGTTGATTTGTGGCAATCTCCATGCCTATTGTCTCCGCATGTAATACATTTCGTTTTGTTTCTGCAAAAGGCCTTAAAGTGTCCAAACTGGAAACAATTGAAACATTGCCTGACTGGTTCCACGTAGGGTCTTAGTTTTAGACCTATGTGCAGTCTGTCACAAATTGTTATACTATCCCTTATCCTACCAGTGTTACCTTTATACTTCATTGTAACAAGTAAATTATCGGTAAATTTCCACAAGTGTTTCTTGCTGTCGCTGTCCCAAACCCTCCTCTTCATCTTCTCAATTTTGAAAATTTCTTGTTTGTCTACAATATTCTCCCATAGTTCCGAAATCTCATAAGGCCAATCTGTAATTACACCCCTGTAAAATAAATCTGAAAAGTCAATAAATCCCAGGATCCATTTATTAGAGAGGTTATCAATCCTGTCTAAACAAGCATTAGCCTCGCTCGCAGTTTTAAAGGTAAGTATAGCAATATTGTATTTAATCATATTTATACTAGTTGGACAAACCCGATTCTGGTTGCACCATAAAGATATTTTAACACAGTTTTTTCCCCTGTTCGGGGTACAATATTCTTTTTCGATTTTGCATTTAATTTTACATTCACCTTTAATTGTTTTATCAATTCTATTACTCAAAGCTTTAATCAGTTTTTCATATTCAGTCTTATTGATATCATTCATAGGTTTTAAATTCCCATCAACTACTACATATTTTTCCTGATTTAAATTAATACCGGTTGTACTAGCTGACTCTATATTATACGAAATTGTATCCTGTTTATCTGATTTACCGCTGTTTTTATTATTTGACCTATCCTCTGTTTGTTTTGAACCTACCGTATCATCACATTCCATACGCGTGTGTACCTCTTTGTATCTTTCTTCCCCTACCTGCTCTTTGTCGCTCGATTGGACGAAACTTTCCATAGCCGTTATCGGAATACCTATTATATCACTAATTTCTCTATCTGATGTCTTATCTATTCCTAAAACTAGATCTGTCTCTTTGTTACTCCTCTCCTTCTCCATATTGTTACTCTCATCTTCTTCCGATGTTAGATCCACTGCCGTCTCCAACACGATATCGCTCGTACCCGGCTCCTTGGTTGCAGATCCTTTTAGTCTCTTTCCTTTTCCAATTTCCTTGAGGTCATCCTTAAGATACGGATTGAATCTGCTCCCCCGTCCGGCCGGGGGAACACTTGTCATGGTGCACTTTTTGTTCTATGCAGATTTTACTACTTTATTTTATTTTATTTTTTTTCTTTAATTAGCAACTCAGTTTATCACCACTCGCCGCCTTCGCCCCACCACGCCTCACTACGCCTTACTGACACAGCTAGGTTATAGGGAGAGCTATCGCAACACGTCCGTTCGGTACCACGTTCTGAACGGCACTCCTCTATTATTGACGATTCAGGTTACAGGTTAGGAAACCTGTCATACGCGTAATCATGATCGCGGTCACGTGATGCACATCACTTGGTGCATCACGTGACCGCATAGATGCTGATAGTGTAGTAGCGAGCCATGGTGGAAGGGATAGCATGGTGTGCTCAATTTGCAGCCTTCTTTCTCTAAAATCTGCGCTCTCCGTCGTTTTTCTGCTTCTTATTCCAGAGGGCTGCCAACTGTGAAAAGTTGAAGTATTTCACTTTCTAAAGTCTGTACACCTGATATAACTGTCTTTGTCGGACGTTTTCTATTTTCACTCTATCTCTTTTCTTGCAGATAGTTACCGCTGTAAATAAATGTTATTAAATACAACACGACACGAAAGACTAATTGCACTCATTGTAAAAAATTAATAAAAATTAAACAGTTTGTGTAAAATATAAAGATTAATAGTATTGAATAATAAAATAATATTTGAAATAACACTACAAATATAAATATCGTAATAAATTTTACGGTAATTTTAATAATAAAAAATAAAGTTCTTAAAAATTTAAAAAACAACTATTGATATACAAGAATTTTTTCCAAAACAAGAAATAAATAGAATTATTAAGTCCACAAATCATTACAGAATATTAATTTTTTGTAAATAAAAAATTATTGAAATTTGAAGATATTTTTTCATTAAAAATGAAAAGAAAAAAATAGTTAAGATAGTTAAATTGAATTAAATAATATTCATTGATTTTATGCTTGAGCCACGTGTTGCTGTTTTTGAATGAGCTGACTAAGACAATCTCTACCGACAAAATGTGAAGAAATAAGTCATTATTTTTTATGCAAGTTTCATGATAAATATAATAATTTATTATACACAATTCTTATATTATACAGTTTTTAGATACACATAATTATTTATTATTTTATACATTTCAAAGTTAAAAAACTAAGAGCTAAAAATTCTATTTGATTTTTTTCATTTTTTTCTTGTTTTTGGTGGCGTTCAACACATTGCATATGTTTCCTCCAGCCTTCGATTACTGTAATAATAAAACAAAACATCATTGTTTATTGTATATACCAAGAATTTTGTGGCAAATTAAGATAGCAAATTACTATCATCAGTAATCGTTCAATGTTGTTCTTACCTTCTAAATCGACCCTTCGGTGATTCTGCATCTATCATACATTCCTGTATATTCGATGGATCATCAGGGCTGACGAGTAACTCGGAAGACTACATGTACATTTTCGTGGATGACGGGAAGCGGAAAATCTTCGGCTATGACTTTGAAGTCCATATTACTTTCATTGTTACTAAAATAGAAAATATAAATGTTACTTTGATAATGTTATGCAAAAAAAGGAATGTATTTTTCAGTAATTAATACATCAATTATTATTTATTCATTTTTACCTATTTTCCGTTTTTGGTAACAATAATGTTGGAACTGCACTCGGCAAAAGCGACTGTCTTCGAATGTCCATAGGAGGTCGAATCTTTTTACTTCTCACAAACAAATCTTCTGTGAAGTGTGCTAAGCATATATTTGCTGAAAATTCAAATGACAGAATAATAGTTAAGTTAACTAACAATTAATAAGTTAACAATTGTCTTAGTTTACATCAAGCACTTGATGTGTGCTATGTAACTTCCTATTAAATTATTTTAATTTCGACAATACGTATAAATGTATACATGATACGTACATTTAATTATCTTGAAACATATTGTATCAGTTTAATATACTATTCTTTAAATTTATTGCAAAAGTTAAGACAATTAAATAGAAAGTTGTTGGTTAGTATATATATCAAGTAATTGGTGTTAGGTTAGGTTGCTCTATTAAGATACGAATATTTACAATATTTTCTTTTGGAACAGTATTGGAATGTTGTGTGTGTGCCTGTATGTGTAATACAAATTGCAATGGAAATAATGTCATTACAAAAAATTGGCTAATAATATTTAATAAGACTTACCATTCTTAATATTTTTCGGCATAAAACTCTCTCCGATTCTCTGAATTCAGCCTTCACACATTACTGCATTTTCCGGAAATCGGAAAAAGCTTACTTGCGCCGGCAAGTACGTTTCGTTGCAATTTTTACACGATTTCACTACACAACGTACCATTTTCACTTTATTTTACAATAAAGTTTAAAAAATAACCTCAAAGCACGTGTTGTTACTATGGACGCTATGAAGCAAAGACACTGAAATTGGAGCAATGACGCTGGCGGCGCTGTATGACAGAAAAAGACGCAATGCACGCACTCGTACGTGTGACAAAGATGCGACCATCTAGGTTCAGCAACTTTCCGACATTAAATATTTCATTTTTTCACAGTTGGCAGCCTTCAGGAATAAGAGACACTTTGCCGTGAAAAGGGGCGTGGTTTAGCCAAATTGAGCACACCATGTTATACTTCCACCATGTAGCGAGCGCCACACTGACCTAGTTTACACCGAACACTTGACACGCATACTAATGGCTCTGGAAGACCAGCACGATTTGCGACACGCGACGCGCGATTATCCAATAGGCGTTTACAATTTTTTAAAAGACGTACGCCTATTGGATAATCGCGCGTCGCGTGTCGCAAATCGCGCTGGTCTGCCAGAGCCATAACAAGTAACTTTCTATTAAATTGTCTTAATTTCGACAATACGTGTAAATGTATACGTGATATCTATATTTTATTAATTATCTTGATTCATATTGTACCAGCTTAATATACTATTCATTAAATTTATTACCGAAATTAAAGCCTGCCGCAGACGATACGTTTTCTCTTACGAGATTGCTTACGTGCTCCTATACTGGCAGTCTTACGTGCTTCCGTACTGGAAATGGGTAGCTTACGGGCTCGCTACTGGCTTGCGTACTGGATTTTTGTAATAGATCATGTCCTATTTTTCTTACGTAATTCTGTACTGGTTTATTGTGAAAGCCAATCAGGACGCAGTCTGTATAGGTTATACTGGATTATACCAGGTTATACTGTCGAAGTGTTGTCAAAAGGCTTGTTTTCTATTCCTGCACTAGACTGCACTGGAACGTTCCTTCTTGTTTTCACTAACTTTCAAATATATATCTATTTCACTTTAAGTGCACACTAATTCAGGGAGTTCAGGAACAGAAAACAGAAGGTTCAAACGTGAATTCACTTCGCAAACATGACGTCGTGCAAAAATGAAAAGACTTCAAAATAGTCCAAAAAAAGTATTTTATGTTTAATAGAGGCCTACTAATAGGAACCATGTTTATATGCGATAAACACACCAAATTACCATAATAAGCACAGTAAAAGTAAGGCATTAAAGAATGTATTGATTGTCGACTCCATAAACGTCGGCAATATTTATTTTGTTGTCGCAATTTTTCAATAATTAAAAATAATGCAATAGCAATTTTACGACAATGTACAACTGTTGCAATAATTTCATCCATCACATCTATCTCATCCATATTTAAGCGTGCCGCTTCTATGAAACAAATTTCAGTTGCTCAGCCCGTACGAAAACTCACACCGTGTGAAGCCACGGCCAGTAGCACTACCAGTACCATTGCCCGTACGGTAGCAAGTAAGAAAATCCAGTTAGAAATCCAGTAAGAAAAAACGTATCGTCTGCGGCAGGCTTAACAGAAAAATGTAGAGATTAGAATTTGCATCGCGATATCTCCGCTTGTACGGCACGGAGAGAAAAAATAAAAACACTTTTATATATGCAATTTTTCCCAAGCTATCGAATGAGATGACTTTGAACTTGATCGGTTCAGCCGTTGCTGAGATCTGATAATCTCGTTATGCTTGAACTCGCTGACTCGCGTAAAAGAGGTTTCGGTCTTTCTCGCTTTTTTTTTTAATTGGCACGAGACGCGACCGCGCCTCTTGATAAATAGGTTATGTTATAATAATGTCAGCTGTATCATACATAGTTCGATACGTACCCTACATATAATACGTATCCTACGTATAATACGTACGAAACTTTTGGAATGCGTATGAAACCCAACCCTGTCCTTGCGCGCGGTAATACGCGCTTATTCGCAGACTTTATTAATTTTTTTTTCGTTAAATATGGCAAATATTAAAAAATGGTGAAGGACTTTTCTGCTCAGTTTTACTTGATCTCTCAATCCACGAAACCACGGGCGGTAGTTACCTGACACCGTGTATATATATATATATATATATATACACACACACACACACACACACACACACACACACACACACACAAGTATGAGTGCGTCCCGGCGCTGGATCGTACAGGAGTATATCGGCGCGATCTTGTGTGGGCGCGGTCCTCGGCCGGTGTGCCGCGTTTCGTGACGCGGTAGGCGTAGTTTTGCGGTACGGTTCGCGGGCTAACCGTCGCGACGCGATTATCGCGGGCGGGCTGGATTCCCGCGCGGTATGGCGGTTTTTTGACGGGATCGCAGGTAGGTTGGACGCGCGGCACCCTGTCAAGTACCTTGACCCAAGACCCCGAACACGGCGGTCGCGGTTTTGGTGGGTATCACGAGGCGAGGGAGGTTGCCTCCGAGCAGCCGGGGGCCGGCCATAGACATTTATATATTTACTAGACTGTTGACTCCCTTATTTACCGAGCCTAAAAGATGGCAACAAAATCTATGTATGGGTGACACTCTTTTGGACACAGCACGATTGGACACCAACCAATCATCTTGACTTATCTAACCAAACCAACGGAAAAACTCTAGGCATCGGCCGCTGTGAGTGGTGGTGTCCAATCGTGCGCACCCCTCTATGTATTACATAGCCTGACGTAAGCGGTAAAAAACAAAATAAAAATATTTATGTGTATGTGTGTGTGTGTGTGTGTGTGTGTGTATTTCTGTTTTGTTTTTCTAATACTTATAAATTCTTTATATCAATCATATGGATGAATATTTTATATGTATGCATACCGCTTGCTTCGTACGCATGCGCCATGAATTTTATACATGCTTTTTGTGGCCATATATTTCAGGCAAGTCAACAGTCTAGTAAATATATAAATGTCTATGGAGCCGGCTCGCTGATCAAGGACCTTGGTCCCGAGCGGGTCTCGACTTTCGGGCGGCCGTATGTTCAGGAAGGATCGGTGTCGGGGGAGGAGGACCCTCTCGCCGCGGCCAAGCACTCTTTGGCCGGTATTCATAGTCGATTCTTATATTTAAGATCATCTTAAGTATCATCTTAAGATGCCATCAACCAATCAGAGAGCCGTATTAGCATCTTAAGACATTACTTAAGACGATCTTGAAATAAGAATCGACTATGAATACCGGCCTTCGACCGGTTTTTCGGACTGCTGGGAGCGGAATGTCACAGGCGCAGCGGATCAGTGTCGGGAAGCTGGCTGGCGACGGAGTCGACGTTTTTCGTCGTGACGGCCCTATTTATACCGAGCGACTCCGCTTGCCTCCGTTATCTTTTCGGCGCTTGACGGCAGCGTCGTCGGGGTAGGGAGGCCCGCTTGTCCTCCGAGTGCACATGCGCGTAGACTCAACGCGTCTTCTCTAGCGGTGTTTGTTGCCAGGCGGTATTGCGATATTTTAAGTCTTAAAAACGAGTACCCGAGGTACCCCCGGTTATAGCCTGGTGGCCTTTCCGGCCGATGTTCGCCGGGACGATGCTTGATACGGGGTGCATCGTCAGGGTGCCATCACATGGGGCGTAACTTGCGTAAGCGTAACTTGCGCTGACCAATAATATCGTTTTACTGGAACATTAGCTTCCGCTTAGTTACTATACGCTTTTTACGTTATTATCGTTACGTCGAATCCAATTTCCTGCGTAAGAAACGCTGTATACATGTAGTAATACATGTATTGGTAACACATGTATTACTTAAATAAGCAGAACAAAATTGAATGATATCAGAGTAAATTAAGAAACAGTTTTATATCAAATTTATTATTTATAATAGCTATTCTGTAATATCATTTTGTCAGGGTGCCGTCACATAGGGCGTAACTTGCGTAGCATAATTTGCGTATTCTAGTAACTTCTAAAATACGTTACGCCATTTTAAAAGCCTTCTTTTACATGAAGCGTATTTTGCGGAATTTCAAGAAATGCGTATCTAATGCAACCAATTGCTGATTAGGGTTTCTCTTGTACTTTCGAACAGAAATGCTAAACAAATTTACGATTGGTTTTTGTAATTTACGCGTCTCGGAAAGTACGCCTCATGTGGAACTGATACTCTGCACACTAGTATGTGTGAATCATCTATGTGCGAATCTAACCTGTGCGGGCATACTAGGGTGGGCCAAAAAAATCGACTATTTTTTTTTTCACTTTATACTCCGAAAACTTGGTTGGTAGAGACCTCAAAAACATTCTCTCCAAGTATGAGCTCTTAATTTTAATAGGAAGGTCCTCCGCCTGTCAGTTTTCTATTTTTTTCTTATTGTGAGGAAGAAAAATATATATCTCGGTATCTACTATTTGAAAAAAAATATTTCGTCTCATATTTTCGTAGGAAATTGAATTCTCTACAAAAAAGATCTCTTACAATGTTTTCGTATACCTCAGCGTTCAGAAGTTATTAAAGGTTAAAGTTTGATCATTTTAAGGTAGATTTCTTTTTTTTTATGAATTTTATAACTCCTTAACAAAAAATCATTATGATACGCGCAACTCATGGTTTTGTCGGAAATTCACTGCTCTACAATAATGGTCTTTTATGATTAGTCGATTAAATTAACTGTTCAAAAGATATTCATCGTCAAACTTCAATGCACACTATTTTTAACAGTTTTTGATTAATAATTCAAACAATTTCAATTTAATTCATGAGTTTCGGGGAAATTTTTACAAATTTCAGTTTCTACGAACATGAAAATGTTTTAAACTTTTTTTCTAGTTTATTTTTTTAATCCCAAGCATGTTTGAGTATATTGAATACATTGGTTAATAACCAATGCTTGACGAGAAATGAAGAACAATTTCAATATTTATTACAAGCTATAAAAGAACATCGCAAAAAATACCCGAACTGCAATAAAGAAAATTTTTTACAATAGAAATGTACGATTATGTTAAAAATGTTGATAATTATATCTCAGCTGACAATTAAATAAAAAAAACTTTTTTAAAACAAATTGAGAATTTTTTTTTCTTCTATCAATACTTTTTATATTAAATGTGACACAAAAAAGATATTTACTCGAAGTTTAATGAATCATTGACTCTAAGTTAGAAAAAATGCAATAATTTTTTGTTTCAATGTACTCAAACATGCTTGGGATTAAAAAAAAACTAGAAAAAAGGTTTAAAACATTTTCATGTTCATAGAAACCGAAATTCATAAAAATTTCCCCGAAACTCATGAATTAAATTGAAATTGTTTGAATTATTAATCAAAAACTGTTAAAAATAGTGTGCATTGAAGTTTGACGGTGAATATCTTTTGAACAGTTAATTTAATCGACTAATCATAAGAGACCATTATTGTAGAGCAGTGAATTTCCGACAAAACCATGAGTTGCGCGTATCATAATGATTTTTTGTTAAGGAGTTATAAAATTCATAAAAAAAGAGAAATCTACCTTAAAATGATCAAACTTTAACCTTTAATAACTTCTGAACGCTGAGGTATACGAAAACATTGTAAGAGATCTTTTTTGTAGAGAATTCAATTTCCTACGAAAATATGAGACGAAATATTTTTTTTCAAATAGTAGATACCGAGATATATATTTTTCTTCCTCATAATAAGAAAAAAATAGAAAACTGAGAGGCGGAGGACTTTCCTATTAAAATTAAGAGCTCATACTTGGAGAGAATGTTTTTGAGGTCTCTACCAACCAAGTTTTCAGAGTATAAAGTGAAAAAAAAATAGTCGATTTTTTTGGCCCACCCTAGGGCATACATTCCTGTTGTAATTTTTAAAAATTTATATATTTAAAACGAAATAAATATATGTTAGGCATTTAAGAAAAATAAAGCATTTTACATTCAAGAAATTCAAACAACACGGACATATCTATTAATGTACAACTATAACCTTAAAATTTTGTTTCAACATATCGCAAGAAGGTTGGATATGAGGGTGCCGTCAAATGGGGCGTAACTTGCGTAAGCATAATTTACGCCGACCAATGATATCGTTTTACTGGAACGTTAGCTTCCTCCTAATTACTTTATGCAAACCTGGGTTAAAACCCACTGTAGTTGAAAACGCTATTAGATAAGAGACGGTGATAATCGACGTAAGGGAAAAAACGTTTATAACTTATGGGTCATAGGACAAATTTTGTTAAACTCGAAAATATTTGGCACGTTTACGCATATGTGAAGCCGAGTTTGTCCTATGCTTCCCTTTACCGCGTTTATCACTATTGCCCCAAATGTATGCTTGGATTGTGGTTAAAGGGCCTCGCACATGAAATGCACAACATAACATAAGCACAACAGAAAACCAATGGTCCAATGAGCATCCAGCATAAAGTCGCCATATTGATTTACATAAGATTCCCATTGGTCCAGAAGTCTTATGCTACGCTTATGTTCTGTTATGCATTTCATGTGCGAGGCCTTTATATAGAGTCCCTAGAAGTAGAGAGTCTGGACATCTGTTCCTAAAATGTCGGTGATGATTATGTCAGTGTATGTACGTGAGCTTTATGTATGTGTATGTTTATCGTTGTGTGCACTTGAACGTGTTGTATGCTGTTATCGCATTGGCTAAAGAGGATTAAACAGGGATCCGTATTGGTGCTGCCATTTTAGGTGCACAATCACGTGTATCCAATCACGTTGAACCCCGAGATGTCCAGACTCTCTACTTCTAGGGACTCTACTTTATAGGGCCTCAAGAGCCCCCTATAAAGACCTCGCACATGAAATGCATAACAGAGCATAAGAGAAGCATAAAGAGCCTCGCACATAAAATGCATAACATAACATAAGCACAACATAAGACCGTTGGGCCAATGAGCATTCAACATAAAGTCGCCATATTGATTTACATAACATTTTCATTGGTCCGTCGGTTTTATGTTGTGCTTATGTTATGTTATGCATTTCATGTGCGAGGCCCTTAAGGCTGGATCCTCATGCAGACACCGGCGCTTTGACACCAAGCGTTGATTGGTGAAAAACAGGTAGTGGGGATAAATAGCAGGTAAATAACGCTAAAGGAACGGCATTGTCATGAGGATTGAATTTTTCACAGTTTTTCGGCGCTTAAGCGCTGAAATATATTTATTTAACATGTTCATCTGTTACCGAAACATGTTTTTTGTAATCGTTGATTGCATCACAATCGGTAAAGTATTCGAGTTTCTACATTCAGTTTTGCGTTTCTACATAAAATACAATAATATCTTTTCTTGTGAATTGCGTCTAGCACGTGTCAATAACCTTAAGCTAGTTTTGAAGATTTATAATAAAAATTATATACACACCAAAGAGAGAGATCGCCTACAGCAGGTAAGTTAATTGGTCAATTAATTTTAAAAACGCAACTATTAAAATGGAATTGTATGTAATTAAAAGCTTATCTTGTTTACGGTTTGACAATCTAATCTAAAACGCTCAATTTATTTTTTAGGCAGTCAAACAGTTCCCATGCGGCACAAATAAAAGTTTGCAAAAATATTATTGGATGTGGCTGCAATTATTATTCGTAAAGACCGTTGTGCTCGCACTAGTCAAGAAATTTGAGCTATTAGTTTTGAAGACTTGTAATAAAAATTAAATACATATATACCAAACAGAGATATCTCCTACAGAAACAGTGAATTCACTATTACAATTAAAATTGTACTTATTAAGTTCAAGGAATGGCTGCTGTTCAAGAAAACTTTTGTGCATTATGTAAAGCGACAATTGATATCAATATTGTCATGGATCATGGCTGTTATGTGGGTTATGATCAGGGTGACACTCTTTTGGACACAGCACGATTGAACACCAACCAATCATCGTGACTTATCTAACCAAACCAACGGAAAAACTCTAGGCATTGGCCGCTGTGAGTGGTGGAATCCAATCGTGCGGTGTCCAATCGTGCGCACCCCTAATGATCAAATCCATGTTGATAATGCAGGCTATGTGTATCCAACGCGTAAAGATGGTACGATTGTTGGTCCAGTAAATGAGATTCAGGATGAATCATTGAGAAGTTCTCCGCAATGAAATGTTGATTGTCGAAGTCCAAAAGCGAGAACCATTATGGAATTTCAAAATGCCCGTTGTTGAAAGAGGTCGAAGTTCTATTTAGAAACTGTGGGAGGAAGTAGTTTCCGCTATGAATGGTAACGTCAAGGATGTCAACGAAGCAAAAAGCATATGGAAGAAGATGCGTTACAATTAAGGCGCAAGTTCACGCAGCGAATAAAAACTGGCGTTTTACCCCCTCTCCATCAATTTGGCGAATCCAGAGAATAAACGCTCAAAGTTCGACACAGTTCAACTTTTAGCAAAACGACGCTGAAATTTAAATATTACATTCCAAATTAATTACCTTCCAAAAGTGAATATATAAGAAAAAAATTATGACTGAAAGGTTAAATCAATCGACATCATCTGAAAATACAAACGAAGTTAATATATATTATATACATGTAGTAAGCATACTTTTAGGCTAGGTTGCTTTTTGTTTTTTATTTATGTTAGATAGCTTTATATTGTGTTAATAACTGTGTTTTTTATATTGTAGGAAATTCTGTTATACTTCTGTTATACCCTCATATACTTGTGGTGTGTGCAAAACAATTGTTTGTACCATACAAGAAAGTGAAGAAATATATCGGCACTCTTGTATGGAGGGATGAATGTTACATAGATAAAATTTCATATTATTTTTATCCTAAAAGCGGTAAATACATTAGTAACAATTTCGGCCCGATGCAAAAAAGAAACTGTGCTCATTACGATTTACAAAAATCGGAGCTACCCAAAACTTTTTTTTATATCTATTTCTTTTTCTTTTTTTAACAAATACATTGCAGCAATTGCAGCAGTTATACGTCGTCTTCTAATTTCAACAATAACCGCCACTGTGCGTTTATAATATTTTACATACTCGATATATTGATTATAATATTCCAACTCCATTTTTGCGGTTATGTCAGATTATGTACTTAGCAATTGCCGCTTTTAACGCTGCTTTGCGTTGCGGTGGAGTTGGGTGGAGTAAGGGTAAAACGCCAGCTTTTATTCGCTACATGAAAAGGATAGAGGCGATAGCGTTTAGCTTTTTAACGCTGCTTAGCGTTGCAATTGAGTGGGGGTAAAACGCCAGCTTTTACTCGCTGCGTGAAATTGCACCTTTATAGTCGAATCGTAACACGGGAAAATACAAAAAGAGCGGTTCAGCTGGTGGTGTTATAAAAAAGAACAAATGGCCATACTATGACATGATGGCCTTTTCCAAAAATCTTTTCGTCAAAAATCGAAAGTAAATAATACAATCATATGGTACATCTAACAGTCTGGAATGGGAAGTTGTTACTTTTCCGTCACTTTTTGTTACTTTAATTTTTTTTATAATAATGATTTAATAACGACAATTTTTATTATACGATAATGATAACACTGACTGTTCCCCAACACTAGCATTATTGTTATTAATAAAAAATAAAACTAACGATTTCCCATTCCTGAACACATTGTAAATAAATAATACATATTCCTAATCAATGTATTTTGTCATTTATAGAACAAGTTCCAATATGCCATACCATGATGACTCAGTTGCATCGACTAGTTCCAATATATCATACCATTGTAATGATGACTCTGTTGCATCGACCAATTCGTCATCAGCTCCAGAAAAAGAGATAAAAAGAAAACGCAAGTTTATAATTTTATTTTTAGCAAAAAAACAAAGAAAGTTGTATCAAAAAATTTTTTACATTGACAAAGTACAAAAAATAAAAGCAAAATATTCTTAAACAAAATTTGTATTTAAAGAGAACAAATAAGGCAAATCAGATGCTAACACAAAAGATACTTTTGCGTATATAAACATATAGATTTTTTACCAAAGAATTCAGGTACTAAGGGCCTCTTTCATCAATCTTCGGTAAGTTAACCAACCGATTAGTTCATTGGAATTGATAAATCGCATTTGTCATTTCACATAACAGGCAATGCAATTGATCAATTCCAATGGACTAACCGGTTGGTTAGTCTAAACAGAGATTGGTGAAAGAGATTCGATCATAAAAGTTGTTCTGTTAAGTCCATGTACTTTTACAGAATTGCATCTCTTTTAAATAAGAAAAGTTCTGACGTACGTTAAATAGCGAAATACAAAATTCATTGTAATGTTTTTTTAAAACAGAATAATTTCAAAGAAGAAAATTTACAAAACTGTACTTTTTCTAGAATGAATAAATTCAAACAGAAAAATTTCATAAAACTACTTCCAAAAATACAATTATTTTTTTTATAATTTTATAAATTTTATCTGAAGTATTCCGTTTCATAAAAGCAATGCGCTCTGGTAAATTCGGAATTTTTCCTGTATAATCGTGAGCTAAAAGGTTGCAACACATTTTCTTCGATGGTTTTTGGAATGTAGACTTGCACATTGATCGGCGAAAGTAATTGGTTGGATTCACAGGTAAGAACCAATTACGTTGGCCGTTCGATAAACAAGTCTACATTCCAAAAACCATCGAAGAAAATGTGTTGCAACCTTTTAGCTCACGACTGTACTGACAAAGTAAAGGCGCAAGTTCACGCAGCGAATAAAAGCTGGCGTTTTACCCCCTCTCCATCAATCTGGCAAATCCAGCAAATAAACGCTCAAAGTTCGACACAGTTCAACTTTTAGCGACTAAACGCTGGCGTTTACCCCTTCTCCATCAATTTGGCAAATTCAGAGGATAAACGTTCAAAGTTCGATACAGTTCAACTTTTAGCAAAACGACGCTGAAATTTAAATATTACATTCCAAATTAATTACCTTCCAAAAGTAAATATATAAGAAAAAAATTATAACTGAAAGGTAAAATCAATCGACATCATCTGAAAATACAAACAAATTTAATATATATTATATACATATAGTAAGCATACTTTCAGGCTAGGTTGCTTTTTGTTTTTTATTTATTTATGTTAGATAGCTTTATTTGTTATATTGTGTTAATAACTGTGTTTTTTTATATTGTAGGAAATTCTGTTATACTTCTGTTATATCCTCATATACTTGTGGTGTGTGCAAAACAATTGTTTGTACCATACAAGAAAGTGAAGAAATATATCGGCACTTTTGTATAGAGGGATATAATGAATGTTACATAGATAAAAATTCATATTATTTTTATCCTAAAAGCGGTAAATACATTAGTAACAATTTCGGCCCGATGCAAAGAAGAAACTGTGCTCATTACGATTTACAAAAATCGGAGTTACCTAAAACTTTTTTTTTATATTTATTTCTTTTTCTTTTTTTAACAAATACATTGCAGCAATTGCAGCAGCTATACGTCGTCTTCTAATTTCAGCTATAACCGCCACTGTGTGTTTATAATATTTTACATACTTGATATATTGATTATAATATTCCAACTCCATTTTTGTCAGATTATGTACACACAAAAACTTTGATTCTGTCCATGGGGAAATTTTCCAAACTGAGAAGTCGCTATCTTTCTACATACTTATAGTTCATGATTAACGTAACGACCAATAAGCTCTAGTCGTTTCATTAACCATGAACTACGAGTATGTAGAAAGTGGTGACTTCTCAGTTTGGAAAATTTCCCCATGGACAGAATCAAAGTCCTTGGGTGTACTTAGCAATTGCCGCTTTTAACGCTGCTTTGCGTTACGGTGGAGTTGGGTAGAGTAAAGGGCCTTGCACATGAAATGCATAACATAACATCAGCACTAGAGTCCTATATAAACCGTTTGTTTTCTGTTCCTGAACTCTCTAAATAAGTGTACACTTAAAATGAAATAGATAGATGTTTCAATGTTAGCGAAAGCAAGAAGGAACGTTCCAGTGCAGTCTAGTGCAGGAATAGAAAACAAGCCTAAAGAGAGAAGCGACATTGATGTCCGAAGCTCTGATTGGTAATCTGATTGATACTTGATTGGCTAAGCGAGAAGCCATATTGTGACCACAGCTGTTTGCAGAATGATACGAATGGTGTTTGATGACGTTAGAACGGTCCCAAAATGGCGATGGAGGACTCAATTGGATACTGAAGGTTGTGGTGGAGGTTCGATGTTGCTTCTCTCTTTATATAGGACTCTAATCAGGACAACATAAGACCAATGAGCCAATGAGCATCCAGCATACAGTCGCCTTATTGATTTACATAAAATTCTCATTGGTCCAGAGGCCTTATGCTATGCTTATGCTTTGTTATGCATTTTATGTGCAAGGCCCTTAAGGGTAAAACGCCAGCTTTTATTCGCTATATGAAAAGGATAGAGACGATAGCGTTTAGCTTTTTAACGCTGCTTTGCGTTGCGATTGAGTGGGGGTAAAACGCCAGCTTTTACTCGCTGCGTGAAATTGCATATTTACGCGTGGCGAATAGTCAATCATTCTTTCGCTTTCTTATTTCTTGTCATAAAAGCGAAAAAATGATTGGCTATCTCGTCACGCGTAACGCGTCCTGTGTGCATTAATCCAAAGCGTTTCTGACTTATTAACATTTAATTATAAGTTGAAAAGTTAATTCTGATTTTTGGCAAAATATAAACGTTGTTACAGGTCGATTGTCCGAGCCAAATGAAGTGATGACGAAACTTACTGAGTTGTTAAACGCACCTCTCCCAAAACCACCTGAATTGGTTTTACCAGCATTACCTATTATGACACCGCAAAATGATGAAATAGAGAACGTAATTGGATTAATCCGAGCATCATTAAATAGAATACCGCTTTCAAAAAGACATCACTATATAGCAGATTTACTTAAATTTTTATATTCACACAAAGATTCTTTTAAGTAAAAAATAAAATTTTCTTTCCTTTCTTTCCTTTAATGAGACAACACTATATTTTAGAACTTCTTAAATTTTTATATTTACGCGAAGATTCTTTTACCATCAATAGCATCCACCCAGTTTGGGAAATTCTATTTACGTTTGAAATTGTTTTCACTTTCTCCCCAATCTTTTGATTTTGGTACTGGTAGAACTAGAGGGGCTAATTGTGTTCACAATGCTTAACAAGTTTCCGAAATTATTTGAGAAACTGTACTTGTCCCAACATCAAATTTATATGACATAGACACTTGACTGTCTCCTGATGCTAAGTACCTATTTATAAAATAAAATATATTAGTAATATTTAAAAATAATACTTATTTCTAGTTATGATGAAAATCCTGCTTTTTTAATCATAGGCTGGTATTCATAGTCGATTCTTATATTTAAGACCGTCTTAAATATCATCTTAAAATGTCATGAACCAATCAAAGAGCCGTATTAGCATTTTGAGACATTGCTTAAGACGATCTTGAAATAAGATTCGACTATGAATACCGGCCAATAATCAAATTTTCACCAACATTCTTTTTTGTATAAAATATTTTAATTATTGTAAAAATTTTTCACATGTAATGATACAAGTTTTTAAATAAACATGAAAAAAAACATAATAAAGATAGTTTACAATTTCAAAGTTCATTTATCAAATTAAGCGAAAATTATCGTTTCTATTATTCTCAATTGAACATCTTTTAGCGTTTTCGATTGGGATGCACTGGCTGCACTCAGTGTCAGACGCGTGTTCGATTGGCAGTGCCAATGCGCACTTGGCTAGTGTCACGTGTTTTTTTATAGCGTTTTTCATTGAGAAAACTAGTGCGCACTGAATGTGCACTTGCTACAGGTAATTGGGCGTTTCCGTTGGCACCGTCATCGCGCGAACCGAAACGTCCAATTGCCAGCGGCGAGTGCACACTCAGTGCGCACTAGTTTTCCCAATGAAAAACGCTATTAAACGCACGACACTCGCATAGTGCGCACCCAGTGCGCACTAATAGCGTTTTTCATTGGGAAAACTAGTGCGCACTGAATGTGCACTTGCTGCAGGTAATTGGGCGTTTCCGTTGGCACCGTCATCGCGCGAACCGAAACGTCCAATTGCCAGCGGTGAGTGCACACTCAGTGTGGGGGTGCGCACGATTGGACACCGCACGATTGGACACCACCACTCACAGCGGCCGATGCCTAGAGTTTTTCCGTTGGTTTGGTTAGATAAGTCAAGATGATTGGTTGGTGTCCAATCGTGCTGTGTCCAAAAGAGTGTCACCCCTCAGTGCGCACTAGATTTCCCAATGAAAAACGCTATAAGTGGCACGAGATATTTTGACCGTGCCAGTTCAGTGCACTGGATGCATGCAAGCATCAGTGCATTATTGTAAGCAATAACGAACGAAGTTTCAAATTTGAAAAAATGAGCAATCCGGATTTAGATCTTTTTAATATTTTGGAAACATTTTTGGAATCTTCTTCTAGTTCAAGCTAGGAAGAAAAAATAATTGCAATCTTCCGAACTAGAAGAATGATTCCAAAAACTGTAAATTATGTAGCATGTGTGAAAAAAATGGATAATGACACCATAAGTGTTATATCTTTTATACAAGTACATCGATTTTATACCTTTTTTAAAATATAATTAATTACTTGATAATAAAATAGCATTTTTTAAATGATTATATACTATTTAATTACATATAGTAAAAATCATTACTTACTGAGCACAAGATTACTTTTCCGAGGTTACTTTTTTCTTTTTCGCGTGATCTATTATAATTAACTCAACTTGACACTTGCACTGAAAATTTGGGCTTGTTTTTTTGCATTTGCACTATTCAGTGGAACTCATGGAACTTGTCCAGTATTGGTGTGAACTGAGGGCGCACTGGTGCGCACTAACTTTTTCCCAATCGAAAACGCTATTTCATTGGCTGTTGCTCAACATTTGAAACAGCGCTTGAGCGCTGGTGCTAAAGCGGTGTCTGCATGAGGATCCAACCTAAGGCCTCTGAAGGGCCTCGCACTTAAAATGCATAACAGAGCATAAACGTAGCATAAGACCTCTGGACCAATAGGAATCTTATGTAAACCAATATGGCAATTTTATGTTAGATGCTCATTGACCCATTGGTCTTAAGGCTATAACACACACCTTCCATAATCGTAACCATACGACGTACCGTAAGAATTAGCCAATCACAGTCGAGAATTCGGAAATAAGAATTTGAATTCTCGATTGTGATTGGCTAATTCTTACGGTACATCTTATGGTTACGGTTATGGAAGGTGTGTGTTAAGGCTGGTTTAAGCCTGTTCTACAATAGCATAAACACAAGACCGTAAGGTTGTAAGGCGTGGTTTTAAGAGCTCGTAAGCGAATGAAAAATTTTCATTTCTTACGTTACAACCTTACGGTCTTGTGTTTACTGCTATTGTAGAACAGGCATTATGCAGACCGTTAACTTATGCCGGAATCTATAAGAAATTGACCAATCGTAGTTCATTATTCTTCTATAAGTCGATTATGATTGGTCAATTTTTTACAGATTCCGGCATAAGTTAGCGGTTACGGCCTGCATAAACCAACTTTTAAGGGCCTCGCACATGAAATGCATAACAGAGAATAAGCGTAGCATAAGGCCTCTGGACCAATAGGAATCTTATGTAAATCAATATGGCAACTTTATGCTGGATGCTCATTGGTCCATCGGTCTTATGTTGTGCTTATGTTATGTTATGCATTTCATGTGCAAGGCCCTTTATGTTGTGCTTATGTTATGCATTTCATGTGCGAGGACCTTGAACCAATGAGAATCTTACGTAAATCAATATGACGACTTTATACTGGATGCTCATTGGTCCATTAATCTTATATTGCGCTTAAGGGCCTCGCACATGAAATGCATAACGTAACATAAGCACAACATAAGACCGACGGACCAATGAAAATGCTATGTAAATCAATATGGCGACTTTATGTTAGATGCTCATTGGCCCATCGGTCTTATGTTGTGCATATGTTATGTTATGCATTTCATGTGCGAGGCCCTATATTCCTTCCATCATAGTCATGAATCATAAAGGTACAAGAGAGAGAGGCGTCTATTATTTTTCGTCCTTGGTGGAAACGTGCAACTTGAGGCTTGAGGCCACGTTCCATCTTGCTTTCACTAAAGCCTGCCGCAGACGATACGTTTTTTCTTACTGGATTTCTAACTGGATTTTCTTACTTGCTACCGTACGGGCAATGGTACTGGCAGTGCTACTGGCCGTGGCTTCACACGCTGTTTGTTTTCTGTTCCTGAACTCCTTGAATTAGTGTGCACTTAAAGTGAAATAGATATATATTTGAAAGTTAGTGAAAACAAGAAGGAACGTTCCAGTGCAGTCTAGTGCAGGAATAGAAAACAAGCCTATGGTGTGAGTTTTCGTACGGGCTGAGCAACTGAAATTTGTTTCATAGAAGCGGCACGCTTAAATATGGATGAGATAGATGAGATTGATGAAATTATTGCAACAGTTGTACATTGTCGTAAAATTGCTATTGCATTATTTTTAATTATTAAAAAATTGCGACAACAAAATAAATGTCGCCGACGTTTATGGAGTCGACAGTCAATACATTCTTTAATGTCTTACTTTTACTGTGCTTATTATGGTAATTTGATGTGTTTATCGCATATAAACATGGTTTCCATTAGTAGGCCTCTATTAAACATAAAATACTTTTTTTGGACTATTTTGAATTCTTTTCATTTTTGCACGACGTCATGTTTGCGAAGTGAATTCACGTTTGAACTTTGACAACATTTCGACAGTATAACCTGGTATAATCTATACAGACTGCGTCCTGATTGGCTTTCACAATAAACCAGTACGGAATCACGTAAGAAAAATAGGACATGATCTATTACGAAAATCCAGTACGCGAGCCAGTAGCGTAGCCCGTAAGCTACCCATTTCCAGTACGGGAGCACGTAAGCAATCCCGTAAGAAAAAACGTATTGGGTGTTTACGATAACTAATCGGATCTCGGATTGGATTGAACAATGGTACTCAACGTAGGTATAGAAAATTTCCCTAGGCTAATCGGATTGACGATTGCTGTCTCAAATGTAATCCGATTGATGACGAAAGCGTGGAGACCGAGAAGCATGCTTGAAAAGTAATAGCGTTTTTCACTGGGAGAACTGGTGCGCACTGAGTGCGCACTCGCTACGGGCAACGTGTTTCACTGAACGTTTCGGTGCGCATGAAACCGGTGCGCGCTGTTTCACTGGGAAGGCTAGTGCCGAATTTTTGCCCTTTCGTGCAAGATTTCGGCACGAGCTCCCAGAGATGGTGCCAGTTCAGTGCAACATGAGGGCTAGGGCCTCGTAATTAATTGAGCTGCACGGTTAATGAGGGAAACAGAGTTTATTGTATGTACTACAAGAATAAAGACGCACGCGTATGAACAGATACAGACTGATGCTATACTACGACGGTATATATCGCAAGTTAAGCGACGCTCACAAGAGCCGGTCTGACAACAGACTGCTGCGCTTAGCAACTAGCGCTCGCTCGACTCCTCGACTCCTCCGCCTATGCGGTAGGTAGAAGGGGAAGTCACCAGCCGCTACATACTCCCCCCCGAGTGTCAGCGACTGGAGAGAAGATGAGTGATTTACATTTAAAGTAAACGCTGGTACATAAAATAATGTAAGATGTACATAATAATATAAAATGAATATGAACGCTGGACTTAAAGTAATACTTAAAGTTACGGAGTACAATGAAACTTAAGATTATTGCTGGCGCTAAAGGATTACGAACCGCTTAAATTAAAACGTACGCGCTTTTTACCCGGATACGTCCTGATTGGTTTACGCTGAGGTTCTACGGAAGGGGAATTCTCGCTTGTTTGAACCGAAGTAGAGGGTATATGCGCTGAAGGCGGTTGATTAATATCTGATAGAAAATGCGCAGGTTTTAAACGTTCTACCGAAACGCTAAGAGATTTGCCATTGACTTCAATAGTGTAAACTTTTTCGGAATTTCTCTGTAGGACTTTGAAGGGACCTGAGTATGGTCGCTCCAGAGGTTTCCGTACTGCATCGTTGCGGAGAAAAACGTGTGAACAAGAGTTCATTTCTTTAAAGAAAAATGCGCGCTGTTTGTAGTGGTGAGCCACAGGGACAGGCTTAACTTGGCGCATGTATTGACGAAAGTCATCTATGAAGATCTGGGGATCTGGTGTGAAGTCATCTTGGAGGAAAAATTCTCCGGGTACTCGTAAAGTGGTACCATAAATGTACTCGGCCGGAGAGGCCTGGGTGTCAAGACGTACATGGGTTCGCAAACCGAGTAGAACGGTTGGGAGCGTGTTAACCCAATCTGATGTCCCGTGACACATTAAAGCTGCTTTTAACGAGCGGTGCCAGCGCTCGATCATGCCGTTAGAGGCAGGGTGGTAAGCCGTAGTACGAATACGTCTACACCCTATCAAAGATAACAGAGCTGTGAAAAGCTGTGATTCGAATTGCGCTCCCTGGTCCGTGGTCAGGATTTTTGGCGCGCCAAATCGAGTGATCCAATGATCATGGAATGCTTTAGCTATTGTTTGAGCCGTGATGTCGGTAATCGGGATAGCTTCCGGCCAACGCGAAAATCTGTCTATAATAGTAAGGCAATATCTGTAATTACCGTTTAATGGCAACGGACCGATAATGTCCATATGGACATGGTCGAAACGCCCGTCAGGAGCGACAAAGTGAGAAGGCGTTTGTTTCACGTGCCGAGATATTTTAGATTGCTGGCAATCGATGCAATTAGCTGCCCATGCCGCGACGTCGCGATGTAGATTAGGCCAGATATAGCGTTGTCTGATTACACGATCGGTGACTTTTGCGCTCGGATGCGCGGGGTTATGAAACAGGTCGAAAACCTGCTTCCTAAGAGATACCGGAATATAAGGACGAATAGATTCTCCTGATAGTTCGCAGTAGAGCTCAGTGTTAGCGGAACCCCAAATAAATTTTTTAAGTTTAAGAGAAGATGAGTCTGATGTAAGCAGGTGCTTGAGTTCGTCATCCTCTTTTTGTCGCGCGGCGAGATCGATTAATTCGAATTCGACGGGTAGGCGGAGTGCCTCTATGCGCGAAAGGCTGTCGGCAACAACATTGCTAGAACCTGGAAGGTGTTCTAAATCGGTGGTGAATTGCGCGATAAATGATAGTTGCCGTAATTGCCTCGGGGAGGCTTTGTCTGAGCGTTGTTGAAACGCGTAAACTAACGGCTTATGGTCGGTTAAAATTTTAAAGTTACGACCTTCTAAAAAGTATTTAAAATATTTAATCGCTTCGTAAATCGCGGTAAGTTCGCGGTCGTAAGCGCTGTAGTTTTTTTGGGAAGCCGTGAATTTTCTTGAAAAGAAAGACAAAGGTCTCCACGTGTTTTCAAATTTTTGTTCGAGTACGGCTCCCATCGCGAAATCTGAAGCGTCGGTAACCAACCGAGTTTTCGCGGTTGCGGAAGGATGCGCTAATAACGCCGCGTTGGCCAGATCAGTTTTTGCTGTAACGAACGCGGTTTCGGCATCGAGTGTCCATGTTATCTCGCGCTTGTCGTTTTTACGCGAATCTTTAAGGTAAACATGGAGAGGGGATTGCACGCTGGCTGCGTGGGGAAGACTACGCCGATAAAAATTTAAGGCGCCTAAAAATCGTCGTAATTCAGCGACTGTACGTGGCTTGGGTATATTTTGAATAGCCGCCACTTTCTCAGGGACTGGTTTAATACCATCGCGATTGATTGAGTATCCTAAAAAGATTATCTCTTTCGCGCCTAAGATGCATTTAGAAGGGTTTAGGAATAACCCGAAATCTTTAAGTTTTTGGAAGACCAAACGAAGATGCTCCTTGTGTTCCTCGACTGAGGAGGATGCAACAAGGATATCGTCGATATAAACGAAAACGAAATCCAAATCTCTGAGAGCACGATGGATGTAACGTTGAAAAGACTGCGCAGCATTGCGCAAACCGAATGTCATATGAACATATTCAAATAAACCGAAGGGTGTAATAACGGCCGTCTTGGGGACGTCCGCTTCAGCTACTGGAATCTGGTGGTACGCTTTACACAGATCCAGACTAGAAAAGATTGATTTGCCGGTTAGGTTGGCGGAAAAATCGTGAATATGCGGAATGGGATATTTATCCGGAATAGTCACTGAATTAAGACGACGATAGTCGCCGCACACGCGCCAATCACCGTTCTTTTTACGAACGAGATGGATGGGGCTAGCCCACGGACTGTTGGATGGCCTACAAATGCCTAATTCCGTAAGTCGTTTGAATTCGGCTTGAGCCGCCTTCAATTTGTCCGGGGGTAAACGTCGAGGACGTTCCGCGACGGGCGGGCCCGTAGTTAAAATGTGATGCTCGACATCACGCACTTTAGAGGGAATCATTTGATTGGTCCCTGTTATTTCCGGGAATTCGGAAAGAATATTCGCGAAAGTAGACTCGCGGTTGACCGTTGAAATGTTGACTTCCGGCACGACCCGTAATTTGCCCACGGAAGAGAGCTTAGTATTGCTATCGATCAATCGGCGTTTGTGTAAATCGACTATTAACTGATATGCTTTAAGCAAGTCGGCGCCGATAATTGCATGCGGCACTGAAGCGATGCGGAAATTCCACGTTATGGGTCGCCGGAGACCTAAATTAAGAGTAATGCAACGTTTGCCAAACGTGTCGATTATTGAATTGTTAGCCGCATATAACTTAACGTCCGACAGCATTTTTCTGTCGCTAAGTGACGCTGGTAAGACGGATATCTCCGCGCCAGTATCGACAAGAAATTGCCGGCCGGTAACGCGATCGAACACGTGAAGACGGCTTTGCGTTGATTCGTCTCCCCGGACCGTCTGAACAAGGGGAGAGGAATTTAGTTTTCCGATTTTTTAGGGGCTTGCCACGAGCAAGGTTTGCGACAGGAGATCGCTTTTTCTCCGTATTTGCGGTGAATGAAACAAATATCTGACTGTTTGTCAGGTTTCTTGGGATTTGCGGATGCCTCAGGGGAACGGCCTCGCGACACAGAACGTCGCCGTTTAAGTTTTGTTACTTCCCTGTTTAAAGAGGCGAGTTGTTTGGTTAATACGGATAATTTTTCTTCGATGCTGGACGGGGCATCGGTGTCACGCTGTATGTTTTTATTTACCGGCGCGACAAACGGCACTACGGATGTAGATGGATTATTAATATCTGCTAGCCTATCCGCAATTTCGGCTAGCTTTTGTAAATTCGGTTCGTTAGCCGCGACTAAAATGGCTTTGTGTGTCTCAGGCAATTGTTCGATAAATAATGATTTAAGAACTGCGGTACTACATTGCCCATTATTGAGATTTTTCATATAGTTGAGCAAATGCGATGGTTTTTGCCGGCCTAACACTTGCCCTTTCAACAATTGACGCAAGCGAGCTTCGGGAGAGATCGCGTAAACTGATAAAATGCGTTCCTTTAATCGTTGATATAAGTTTTCGAGCGGTGGGTCTGCCGTAACTAAGTCGGTGACGTGTGAGACTACTTCATGGTCGACACCGGTTAGCAGAAAATCGGCCTTAGTACGGTCTACAGTAATATTCGCCACGCGCAATGACGCTTCGACTTGGATAAACCAAGTTTCTGGTGCGTTTTTCCAGAAAGGTGGAATTTTTGGAACGCGATACGCTTCTACGCGCGATTGTTCCTCAGCCATAGTAATGACAATGGCGGTAAACACGTTAAAAACGCATGAAATGAAAATGTGCGCAATGACAAAAGAAAATGGCGATCGCAGTGTTGATGACGCACTAAATACAAACGTGCGGGCTGACATAGGAAAAATGGCGGTCGCGACGTTGAGAGCGCACGAAATATGAATGTGTAGGTTGACGAGGAAAAATGGCGGTCGCGACGTTGAGAACGCACGACATACGAATGTGTAGGCTGACAAAGAAAAATAGCGGTCGCAAGATTTAACAAGCGCGATGACGCAATATGTCAGCACGTTGACACGTGCACAAACGTGCAAAGTTTTCTAGCGCTTCCCTCGCCTGGGAGATAATTTTAAATACCGGCTACGTTGATGCAATTTCGTTAACGATAACCGAGTATAAATAAATGAAATGTTAACGTTACGAGGGGTGCGGCGATCTTGGCGGCTACGAAGAGCTGCGATGATCCGTTGGACACGATGAGGCGAGCCGATGAATCTGGAACAACCTCGCCTGGGACGATATCCCGGGGGACGGGCTGCCTCAGCAACGATGTGGCGGGAACCGTGTAGTCAAATGGCACGGCGATTCCTACTGCCTCGTCCAATCACGCACCGAGTTCGAGATGACCGTGCAATAACAGCAATGATGCAATAACGGTCTCGAGGTCACTGTCACTACGCAATGAATATGCGCTAATTCTCCTGTAGTGTCGAGGAATCGTTCTGCAACAGGCAAAAAATGCCGTCGCGTGTCCCCCGTGAACGGAAGACACGCACGACTCTCGTCGAGGAAATTCTCGAAACCGCGCACTAAGCTCGACGACGTTCGCGAATCACGTCGGGGTCACCAATTGAGGGCTAGGGCCTCGTAATTAATTGAGCTGCACAGTTAATGAGGGAAACAGAGTTTATTGTATGTACTACAAGAATAAAGACGCACGCGTATGAACAGATACAGACTGATGCTATACTACGACGGTATATATCGCAAGTTAAGCGACGCTCACAAGAGCCGGTCTGACAACAGACTGCTGCGCTTAGCAACTAGCGCTCGCTCGACTCCTCGACTCCTCCGCCTATGCGGTAGGTAGAAGGGGAAGTCACCAGCCGCTACAAACATGGCTGCGCGGGACGCACGATTAGCAATTGCATTACTAGATTTGCTTTCTTCATCATCATCTAGCAGTGATGAAGAAGAAGTATTAAAAAATCCACGGAAAATTCCGAAAATCAAAAATTTTGTTCAGGTGGTGCATAACTTAACGGATAAAGATGTAAATACATCTGTTTTCATTGTTTCTGCAGATTATATTGTATTACACGTGAAGCAATAATATATATTGTATAAATATATAGTATCAATACTACAAATAATTATCAAAATATTTAAGATAGACTTGGTAGTATTAAAATTAGAGAATAAAACGTAGGAAATGCGAATCAAATGCGGTAGTTGATGCGTCAATAATATAAATAGTAAATATATTTCGCTATCAGTACATAAATGTGAATACAAATAACGGACGCGTTTCGACTTTCTTTGAAGTCATTCTCAACGATAATTTTAAATTAACAATTAGCATATATGATTTTGTTAATTGAAAATTATCGTTGAGAATGACTTCAAGGAAAGTTGAAACGCGTCCGTTATTTGTATTCACGTTTATGTATTAATAGCGAAATATATGTATTATTATATTGACGCACCAACTACTGCGTTTGATTCGTATTTCCTACGTTTTATTCTCTAATACAAATAATTATATTATTAATAATTGTATTATTAATTATATTATTATTATTACTATTATTACTATTACTACTATTACTATTACTATTATTATTATATTACATTATTATTATTAATTATTTTTAATCTAATGGAGTCTGTGGTACTTACCAATTAATTTTATTATTTTATTAATTTTATTATTATTTTTATTTATTAATTTTATAGAAATTTATCAATTTCTTTTCTAACATGTGCATTGAATAACCTCAAAAACCAAGATCATAAGTATATACTTACTCTTTAATTTATTATATAAGTCCGTTTCAAGCGGCTCAAGGGTTAAAGTTAATATTTCAGTATTTATTCTAAAAGAAATACACAAACTAATCGATCCTTCCATATTAAATTACAAATTTTTGTGATGCTAATGTTCAAAAGGTATCGAATATAATGCGCCATAAAACTGCACGGAAAATAATGGACGTGTTTAGCTGAGAGTGCAAGAAACTCGCACTGTCAGTGCACTCGGGCAGTGTCGCCTGAACTCGGCGAGTTTCCAGTGCGCACTCAGTGTCGCCCAGTGAAAAACGCTATAAGTCTCTTTATTTTTTAAAATAATAACACAAAAAATCAAAGATAAAGTTAAAAAGGATGATTTGAATTTAGATTTATCGTAATTTTTTTTGTCTAAACACTGGATTTTGTTTAAATTTCTGTTTGTAAAAATTAATTAATCTATTCTAAAGTTTGTGGTTATATCGGAAACAAATCAAAAATAATAAAACAATTATTAATTATTAGATACATATTAAAGCATATAATATTTCAAGCATATCATATAGAATTCCTGTTTATTATAAACTTAGTAAAAATAACTTTGAAATTATTTAACTACATTATACATTAATCAATATTAATTTATATGTTAAAAATCAATAATGTCTCTGAAAATGTTTTTTTTATTCTTTTCCAGATCTTAAATAAACTTCAACTCCAAGAATAAATAAAAATTACTGGAAAATGGACATGAAAAGGACATTATTGAACAATATCAATTTGTGCTAACTTAAAATTTGTAAAATCTGCTATTCTTTGTTAGTTGTTCATTAGAGAGTAATAATATAAGAACGGAATGTACATAAATAATATTAAAATAATTGTATGCATATATGATGCGTATATTCCATTTTTATATTATTACTCTCTAATAAACAACTAATAAAGAAAAGCAGATTTTACAAATTTTAAGTTAGCACAAATTGATATTGTTCAATAATGCCCTCTTCATATAAATCCATTTTCCAGTAATTTTTATTTATTCATGGAATTGAAGTTTATTTACGATTTGGAAAAGAATAAAAAGAACATTTTTAGAAACATTATTGATTTTTAACATATAATATTGATTAATGTTTAATGTAGTTGAATGATTTTAAAGTTATTTTTACTAAGTTTATAATAAACAGAAATTCTATATGATATGCTTAAAATATTATATGCTTTAATTTGTACCTAACAATTAATAATTGTTTTATTAATTTTGATTTGTTTCCGATATAACCACAAACTTTAGAATAGATTAATTAATTTTTACAAATAGAAATTTAAACGAAATTTAGTGTTTAGACAAAAAAATATAATAAATTTAAATTCAAATCATTCTTTTTAACTTTATCTTTGATTTTTTGTGTTATTATTTAAAAAAATAAAGAGACTTTCTTTTCAAGCATGTTTCTCGGTCTCCACGCTTTGTCATCAATCGGATTACATTTGAGACAGCAATCGTCAATCCGATTAGCCTAGGGAAATTTTCTATACCTACGTTGAGTACCATTCCGTTTGTTTTCTGTTCCTGAACTCTCTAAATAAGTGTACACTTAAAATGAAATAGATAGATGTTTCAAAGTTAGCGAAAGCAAGAAGGAACGTTCCAGTGCAGTCTAGTGCAGGAATAGAAAACAAGCCTATGATAGACCCCCAGGAACAGAAAACAAACGGTTGAGTTATTGGCTGCGTTCAGCAGACTCAACAGTTTAGTGAGCGCTTGCTGTTATTGGTGTATTCTTCTAAATCTAAAAGTCTGATTGGATGATCTAGAAGAATATCTCAACATATTGAGTCTGCTGAACGCAGTCATTGTAAACACCCTAGATTCTCGCCATTCTCGCATTGTCGAGAAGAAAGAATCGAGTGAACAACTCGAATCTCATCAATCGATAATCATCAATACATGAAAACAACTCGTATGAAAAGCGATAGAACATGCAAAATGGCGTTTTACTGAGAAATTCGTGTGTTCGTATGTTCCTTGCAGATCATTGATCGTGTTCGTTGCAATTATTTGGATAATTGGAATCACTGTGCGTAGTTATTTTATGATTTATCCATAAATTATTTACTAAACTTCATTATGGGGTAAGTGTATTGTGTACAGAAACTCAATTTAATATTACATTACATCAATAAAGAGAAATTTGTCCTTAATTTGTGGATAAAATGAAAAAGATTGAATACATTCTCTTTCCATAAAAAAATAATTTTACCTAGATATTTATTTTGATATATATTTGCAGTACATCTGATTTGGAGGATCCTGAATGTAAACGAGAACCCTTAGGATTAGATTCTGATGCTGATGGTGTGATTGATCAAAAAAAGAAAAAAAAGAGAAAACATAAACATCACAAACATAAGAAGGAAAAATTAATTGAAAAAGATGATGAACGATCAGATAAGCAAGAGAGGTAATATAACTGAGTAACTGTGAGTAATTATAAACTGATCAAAATTAAAATTACTTTTTTTTATAGACGGAAACACAAGAAACACAAGAAACCAAAAAGAGATCGAAATGTGGAAAATGGTACTGTGGAAGAAAAACCAATTTCCAACGTAGTACATAAAGAAATTGGTATGAATGGAAAAACGAAAACTTCTGTATTAGAAGTTATTTCTACAGAAGAAAGTGAAGACGAGAAATTAGTTGATCTTGATTCAGATGAAGTAGATTGCACGATTATAGAAGATGATATTGATCTTGAAGAATTAATGAAACAAAAGGTAGGTACATTGATTCTAATTAATGAAAATATAATAATGTTATATGCATTAGTATATATTTTATTAGATTGGGAACTATCCTATTATTGTCCTAGTTATCTTGTTAGTTTTTTGATAGTTACTATCTTAAGTTTCTATCTATAATTGAATTACATTTTTTTAGTGACTAGTAACTCTAAATTTTATAGATTATTTTATATATTTTAAATTAGATTATTTTATACATTTCTAATTTGTGAAGAAAATGTGTTTAGCAGAATTGGTTGTTATATACCATTTAGGTTGCATTCAGAAACATTATGAGTGCTTTTCTATATCATTTTATCTTTGTTTAATATCTTTAATATCTTTCGGTGAACAACAAAGATAAAATGATACACTGAGGCTATGAGTGATGCTGCAGCTTTTTAGTTCATTTTTTCAAGGCTTTCTCCAATTTAATATTTGAAACTTACATAGCTATTCTTTGTGGTTATATGATTAAAGAACATCAAAAGGTATATATGATAAAATAAATTTATTTTAAAGCTACATTAACAAATTCTGTACTTTTACATGAAATTTTAAATTAGATTTTTGGAAAATCCAGGAATTCTTTTATATAATTTGAGTTTATGAGATTGAATCAAAATAAATCTTTGATAGCAAATGTGAATTTGAATTAAATCTAGAATTTTTATGTTTAAGGGCTGCTGCACACACTTTCTGTAACAGTAAATATAAGATATAACATAGGAATTAGCCAAGAGTTGAGAGTTTAGTAATAATGCACTTACAGTTTTAACAAACACACACACACACACACACACAAAATTCTGGACTATTATTGACAAATTCAGTACAATATGTTACAGTTATGATTATGTAAAGTATGTATGGCAATCCCCCCCCCCTCTTAATCTAATTAAATTGAATTTTTTTCTCAATTTGAATATAAGTTGAATTTAAATCTAATTTTCTCAACATACTTTAAATGTAATATTTTCTTTTTATATGCCAAATAAAAATTTATAATATTAGATAAGTATAAGGGTATACTGATAAATATAGAAATACATATAGAAATTACATGTTACTATCGAAATGATAGTACTTTAGTGCACTTTAGGAAAATATAACGGACAATTAAAAATTTTTTACTAAATTTTATAAAATTATGATACAAATCTATGAAATATTGAAATTTAGAAAAACGATTATATATTGAGTATACTAATTTTTGACCTATTTATAAGATTTAAAAATGATAAAAAGATTTTGAAAATCAACAATCAGGCCCGAGAATTGGTCATACTGAAGATATAATTGAAGCAATTAAAATAAGTGATTGCTTCATTTATGAAATAAATTGATTTGAATCAACAATGATTCAAAATTCTCGAACTATTAGAATTCGAATATTTTTGTGTGTAAGATTCCTTTTAGATTTGAAAACGAATTGAATCGTATCCACTGAGACTTGATTCAATTTGAACGATTTGCAATTTAGTTTTAGTAAACACTGTTGGAATTTTAAGCACAATCTTGACATAATTTTAACATATGTTGCAGTATAAGTATTTGTATTTAATGTATATTCTAATAATGAGATTTAAGTTATTATAATTGCATGTGTAGGAACGATTGCAAGCGTGTTTAGTACAATATCTCTCGGATGAATCCGAAAAGGGTGAAGATAAGGAATTACAAGAAGAGGAAGAAGAAGGCGAAGAAGAAGAGGAAGAAACAAAATCAGCGGCAGAAACACCCGATGTGATACTTGTGGAAGATGATAGCGATGCCGATGTACCACCGAAGAAACGAGGTAGAAGCAAATCAGATAGTAAAGAACGTAAGAAAGTGATAAAAACTGAAAGACGTGTTATAGTTGATATTACTAAAGACAGAAAAGTTCGTGAACAACTTAAAGATAAAAGAAGAGATTTTGATAGGAAAAGAGACGAGAAAATCTGTCTTAGAGAGGAAGGAAAAAGAGAAGAGACTCGAAGAAATGACAGATCTTCACGAAAAGTTAATGAAAGACAGAAAGGAGATACAAAAAAAGACGAATCCAATAGAAAAGTAGATGATGATCAGCAGAGACGTAAAGATCTATTAAGAAGAGACGAGACACGCAGAAGAGAATTAGATAGACGGTAAGTAGTAAATATTATAATTATTATCACTTTACGGACCCATTAGGACATTTGTTCTCTGTGTATTTCTTTTCTTTGAAATATCTTTTCACCTATAATTAGTCATATCATTTATATATAATGTTTTTAAGTCAATGTCACAAATACTTTTTAGAGATGTTAAAGTATATGTAAGAATTTTTTAATGCTTTGATAAATATGCAGTATATCTATTTTCTTGTAATTCTATAAATTTGTGTATTTTTACATAAAATATAAGAGAATCATCGCGTAAGTCTCTCTCTTTCTCTCTCTCTTTTTTTTTATTTTATTTCAAAGTGGGTAATTAGGAAAATAATAATTTATAGCTATAAGATAGACTGCGTATCTTATTCTTTTGTCGACCGTATTTATAGTTCTTCCTTGAGAAACGAGGATTCCTGGTTATTGTTTTTGTCTCATGTACTACGTATTACCCTATGCAAAACAAAGATAGACAGAAACAAGAAATCCTCATTTTTTTAAGGAGGGACTATGAATATGGGTAATAGTGTATGTTTTAAAGACATGTGCAATTTGAACTTAATGCTCCTGATTACTCGCCGTGGCCATATTGAAGTCGTGACGTTATAAATGATAAAATACACGTAAAAGTTTTTGCCATGGCATTTATAAAGAAAATTTGAATAAAACCAAATAACGAAATCGCTTTAAAACACTTGTAAATGGGCCTTGACTCTTTTTTTAGCCTAATGGTCAGTAAATAGTCTTAAAAAGCACGTAAAACGAAGTCAGAATTTAGACAGGAAAACACATGGACAGCACAGAGTAAAAAATATGTATAAAACTTAAACTTTACTTGCGGCCTATTTTTATGAATTTGGTAAATACGAGATAAGTCACATTTTCATAATGAAACACATAATAACGAAATGTCATGCAAGACAAAATTCCATCGTCAACCTGTTGTGTTTTACAGCTATTAGTTCTAATTTTGTTTGCGACGGTACATCGCTACCGTTAACGCAAAGTTCTCGGCTGAGGAATCAGGAGCCTTGAATTTACATAAAAAGAATAAAAAAAGTGTAAATTTAAGTCACAAATTATTCTCTGCTATAATTTAAATTATATAAGAAATTAATTTTTGTTTTTAATTAATTAAAGCAGAAAATCTTTATTTTATTTTTTTACAATTATAAATTATTATTTTCCTAATTGCCCGACAAAAAAACTTTGAAATTAGAAAAAAACGGGACTTGAACAATGATTTTCCTTTTCAGAATATATGTTACGCACAAAAATATACAAATTTTAAAAAATTACAGAAAAGAAGGCGTTATACTGCATATTTATCAATAACTTTTATATACTTATGAAAATGATGAAAATTAACGACGAACCCGAATGATTTATGGTACTCATTGAAGAAAGTATCCTTTAAATATTTCCATTGCTTATCTTGTTTATTAGCCAATGTAATTTATTGAAAAATATTGTTATTAACATATTAATGTATGTGTGCAGAGAAGAAAACCGAAAACGAGAGCCATCTACGCGTTATAATTCAAAAACTCATAACAACGAGACAAAAAGTTTAGATAGCAAGAGTCGCGACAGAATGGGAAGTCGCGAACGTCAAGACAGTCGAGATCGTCACATCAGTTATGATCGACGTAGTCGTGATAGATTGTCTAGCAGAGAGCCTCGTCGTCATGCTAGTCGTGACAAAAGGGATAGTAAGAGCAAAGATCGACATGGAAATAGAGATCGAGACAAGCAACCTGACGGTAGTCGCGATCGGCGAGACATTCGGTATCACGACCATCGAATCGAAGATCGGTCTCGTAGTACTGCGAGAAGATCACGTAGTCTTACTCGAACCAGATCGGAAAGAGAACGAAACGATCGGTATAAAAGATCTAGGTCTCCTCGAAATCACAAAGATCGAGACAAGCAACAAACCAGAGATCATATTAGGGATCGCGAGAAAGATAGAGAAAGACATAACAAGCGAGAACGTAATGATAAATATAAGGATTCTTTATCGGAAGGTCTGAAAGTGGAATATTCGGATAGCTCGAGCGAAGAAGACATTAAAGATATTGATATTGAAGAAGAAGAGGATGAAGAGGCTATTATAGAACGTCAACGAAAACAAAGAGAAGAATTGCTCAAAGTAAGTAACATTCTTGATATTGTTAGGAAGTATTTGTTATTTGTAACGAAGTTACATTTAAAATTACTTTTTTTAGTAACTGTAACTTTAGTTTTCTTTTTATCTGTAATTGTGTGTAATGTAATATTTACACTTTTTAGTAACTGGTAACTAATTTAGTTACTTTTACAATAAAAGACACCAAAGTGTAGTACTCTCAAATTGTTAAGTAATCAACTATTAATGGGTTAATAAGAGTAATCGCGGTTGTTGGTGCGTAGAATTAACAATTTTATTAATTTAACGGACGTTTTGGTTCAGCTTTGAGTCATCTTTAGCTACAATTCCTTCTCTTGAGCGCAGTTACATACGTTTGCTTTGGCAAGATGCTCCCCGGCTGGACAATTCACCGATTAGGATCCATGAACAATTTTCATGGGAAGATTAATTTCCAGCCACTGTATAGAACATTAACTTTGACTTTTTAGTTCCTTATTATAAATTTTTTAAAAAATTGTGCCCACCGCTCTTCCACTGTAGGATTACTCACCAGAGGAGCTTGCAAATTGATTGATTTTGTCAATTTCAAACTTTCATAAAAAATATAAAAATCCTAGAAAGGGATATGTACAAGATGCATGCACAAGAAATATACTATTTATGTATGTAGGGTACATTTGCCTATTATGAGATTTTTTAGAGCTTATAGTGTATTTAATGTATATAGTAAATGAACTTCTTTTTTTATATCCAAATTATAATAAATATATTTAAGTTTTATTGTCAAAAGTTAGCAATAGTTATATTTAATAGTTATACTCAATTACCGATAATAGTTATACTTTGTTATATATGAAATTTTTTATCAAAATTGATGATTTTGTTAATTCAAAAAAAAGGGTTCCTAATATGACACACAAAGGTTTTCTTTATATGAGATGGGTCTTATCGACCTTACTAGGTTCAAATTAGGCTCCAGACTCAAAATCTAGTTGACCAATCAAATAGCTCTTTTGATACTCTAACTAAAAACTTTTATACGTAATGTTTTTCTCCAAAATCTACTTTCTTCGAGATATTTTAAAGTCTCAGTGCTAATCAGACTTTAGCCATAAGCTGAAAGCCATAACTTTAAAGTATCATAATTTGTAAGTCCTCAATAACTTTATTATAACATTTTGGAAAGTTTTTGAAGTCAGAATATGCAATAATAAAGTAGATTTTTGAGCGTCTCATATTACGAGTTCTACGCTTTGCGATTTTATAATCACCAAATCTAATATTTATAATTAAGCAAATCGTCACATCCCGTATTTTTCTATTAATATTTTTTACTCTATCACTGCATGCAGAATTTATTATCAAATATTTGTTTATTTTATAATAAACAAGGTTTACACACTTATCTCAATAAATTTTGACAACATCCAAATTAAAAAAAAATTTTTTTTTAATGGCTGCACGCATAATCTAATTATGAATTTTCTAGTAAATAGATTTTACCTCAAAAGTAATAAGTTTATGATGGTAGCAATCATATTTGTTTATTAATATAGCAAAAACCTCGCTACTTTGTACTAGGAACCTCTCTTATAATAAGCAACTTTACCTTATCTATATGTATAATATATATATTTCTTTTTTAAGAACATATCACATTTACCACATATTGCACTTAATGATATCTATTTTTATTGCTCATTACATATAAAAGGCAGATAGAATGCAGCATGTGAACATCTAAATGGGACGCAGCCTAATAGTTGAAATTAAATAATTGAATGTTGTAAAATAAAAATAATAATTTATCGGCATTTATGCCTAACCAGTTATTTAGTCTGCATAAATTTGTCCAGCAGAACTAAATAATTGTTTGCTTGTTAAATTGCAGCGATTGTTACGCCGTGTTGTCATCGGCTGTAGTACAATTTCAGTTTCGATCACGCCGAAACTTTGCTTCAGTTTTGGCCGAAACCGAAATTTAGTCGAACCTTAAATTTTTGGCTGAAACTGGCCGAAATCGAATCGAAACCGAATATTCGGTCGAACTTTAATAAAATTGTTAATTCTACGCATCAACAACCGTTACTCTTATTAGCCCATTAATAGTTGATTACTTAGTTACTTTTATAATTATTTTATATATATATAATTTTATTAAAAATATAAATATTATAAATTATTAATTCAAATAACATCCATATATTACCAAATTTTTTAAAGACGTCTCAGAATTATTTTAACTGAAAAAATGAAACATTTTAGGTAAGTTTCAAAATATCTATATCTGTTTATAACATTTTAGAAATGCTTTCGAGAGCAAAATATTTATACTTTTGGCAAATTCTTGCACTTGAAACTATGCAGAAATATTGCTAAAAATTTACTTAAAAAAAAATTGAATTTTTTTTTAAACATTGCTGATTATAATACTCTGAATATAATAAATTGAACATTATTTTTGTGCAATACTTTAATACTTACTAGCTAACGTAATTTTTTGTTTCTTATTAGTCAACATTACTCACGTTTTAATAAAGGATACACCGTAATGAGATGGTTTTCAACCGTAATTTTACATAGTTTCAACTTTTTAGTATTAAAAAGTGTAATGGCACTGACAATTGGTAAAACTATATAATTTCGGCAAATATGTAAACAAAATTACGATAAGTGCAGGGTAATTTTTGAAAAATATTGTCTTAAAAATTATCGTAAAGAACTGATTAAAAAAAAAAAAATTAAAGCTAGAGAATCATATTTTTATTTAAAAAATGTTTCATTGGTTTAGATCCATAATTTAATGTTAATTTTGCAACATAAGGAATGCTTATTTTTATGATATAAAATTAGCTGATAATTTGGTATTTTCAATAAATGTAGTTTTGTAAGTTTAATGAATTTTGATACAAATTTAGTGTTAAAAAGTAAAAATTACATCTTTATATTTATATATTTTTTTAAAACTACCCAGCAAACATTTTGTACGCAAAAGGATATCAAATTGGCACCAAATTCCGGCTGAATTTTGTACCAAAACCGTATCCTACTATGTCCGCAATAGGATGTCTAATGTAAACCAAATCTGAAGAACATATATCAGAAGTCAAATTGAAACCAATTCGAGAACAGATTTGATAACAATGTGATGACAAAATGGCAAATACAAACCAAATCTGTTGTTAAATGTGTTGACAAAATGATGCCAAACACAAACCAAATCTGTTCAAACGTGCTGACGAATGACACCAAATACAGATCAAATCTGATGTTTCCAAGACTAACACAAAATTTATTTTTTCTTTTAACAGATTTTATTATTTTTATCTGTGCTTAATCTGTGCTTTATCTCTAGCTTAATCTGTATCCACTGTTTCACATATAACATTTTAATTTACTTATTACAATTACGCATTATTTTATAAATTTTTGAAAACGCGTTTCGGCGCCGGCGGGATTCGAACCTAAGATTTCGGAATAACAACCCAACACGGTAACACTGAGCTAATCGTATACATGTGATATCGTTAATAAAAAGTTATATTTGAAGTAAAGCTGAATTGAACCAAAAGAAACTTGCGTTTTGAATATCGCACGAACACTATCACTAACCCTATGATTATTTAGTCTTAGATATTTTTAATATAAACTATATAAATAATTAAAATCTTTTCCTGCCCATGGCCAGATCAATCAAAAAATAACAATTAGATATAGTAATATCAAAGCATAATAAAACATTATTGACGTAAAGAGCACGTTGCAAAAGTCAATTTTGCAATTAATTGTTATAAACAAATTGTTAATAATGATTGTAGAGGAATACTGATTGTGCCAATCAATTCACGGGAAAAAATTACTAAAGAAACATATGACGCTTTCGTAATTGTTAAAGTTGTTATAATTGTTATAAACAAATTAGTGGCATAATTGTTTTGATAAAGAGATAATGATCGAATTCCATAAAGAGAGCGCATGATGTGCGTAACATAACATTTATCCTTGTTTAACTTTTGGTGCTCAAGGATTACGTCATACGCGTTATGCGCTTTACGGAACTCAACTAATGTTACATTCTTGTGTGATAAATGCTGACTTGCTGCATTTTCGTAATAGCAAGCTTGCTTACTATTTGCCATCAATCTGTCAATCAATACATACAACAGATCTGTCTATTAACTTCCAATCTGTAATGCCTTTTGACTAAGGGATAATGTTGCATTCTTGCGTGAAAATGGCTAAAATTCTTGCAATAGTAAACTTGTTTAATATCTGTTATATATTTGTCGTCAAAACTTTCAACAGATGTGCTTACTTTTTATCGTCAATTTGTCATATATTCTGCCAACAAGGTTGTAGCAAATTTAGTAGAAATCTGCTAACAGAACCGGAAATAACAATGTCTACGGACCAAAATTTGTTGCCAATCTTTGCATTTGTAAAAATGGTTATAGGGGTATATATATGTATGTACATATATGTATGTATATATATGTATGTGTGCGTGCGTGCGTGCGTGCGTACATATACATATAACACAATATTTCTGAAATAAAAATCAAATGCTTTCATTAATAAAAAGTTAAAAGCTACAAATATTGTGCAGATATATTGATAAAATAAAATATTATAAAAAATTAAGAAATTATTTATTTCCAATTTTAGCACTTTTACCAGTCAAGCTGGCGTCAATCGTGCACTGCGAATTTGTTATACCGAAATACTATTGAAATAACAGCAGTTAACTTTTAAACACACCGATCCTGTAAAATATGGAAATACATTTTTGGGTCTGGGAGACTTTCAACTTTGAGTAGCTATAACTTTGATTACAATCAATATTTTTCTACAATTTTTTTTTTTAATGAAAGTTTAAAATCTCAGGAGTGTGATTGCATAATTGGCATTGCCGAAAAACAATTTCTTGTGAAGTTATAAAGGAAAAATCATTAAGCAAAAATGAGAAATTGGTCAAAAATCCACTTTTCCTTCAAAAAATCATATCTTCGCAACAAAAAACTTTTAAGGGCTTTCAAATACGGCGTTTTAAAGCTAAAGAGTCACATTTTCAAAATAAAATTTGGCAAAGTCATTTTTTTTAAAAAGTCTAATTATGTAGGATGGAGAATATGAGGTATTTTTGAGCATCTAAAAATCTACTTTAAAAAAAAAATCATTTTTGCAACAAAAAACTTTTAAAGACTTTACAATACGGCCTTTTAAAGCTAAAGATTTATATTTAAAAAAAATTATATCATTGTCATTTTTATTAAAAAATGTACTCATGTAACAAGGCGAATATGAGGTATTTTTTATTAAATTGTGTCTAAAATTGAAAATTGATGTGTTCCATGATATATTTTGGAAAAACACTTTTTTACGGCATTTTCTAGTATTCCAACTTTAGACATAGTATATGCGAGTAACATCTGTGAACCGACCTGTCCGAACGCATTTTGTCCAGCTTTTTTATGTAAAATACTTACAAAAAAAGTTTTGCTTTCACACTATATGGGTCGCATTGACCCTAACAAAAATTTGCTGCCGTGCCGTTTGAATTCTAGTTGACCAAAAAAGTTGATCGACCATATCAATCGAAAGAGGAGATTTCAAACTTTTTTTACGTCTTGGTCCGAACCTCTTATCTTATTCCGTATTTACACAGGAAGCGTTTGAAACTTCATATGGAGTCTCTCAGAGACTCTTATGAACCACTTACGTGTTTAAGGGTTAAAAAGCGCTCCTGTGGCGTCATATTCTACTAACGAAGTTTTTTTTAGGCAAGGTATAGACGTATGTAGCACATACCGTACCGGCGTACGCAATGCGAGAAATTTTGCTTGAACGCGAGTGACCTCGCGTTGGCTAGTAGGGATTAAATTTAAAATATTTTTTTATATAGACTTAAAATAGTCAGAAATAATTGGTGTACAACTTAATTTGATCCGTTTTTTTTGCTTGAAAAACGTATTTATTTTAACGATAAAATGAATTAATACCCTATTTAAAGTATTGTCCATTGCTGGCCGCTATTTTTTCCCATCTTTCTGGCAATTTATGTATCCCGTTGCGGAAGAAGCGTTCATCTTTTGAAGCTAAGAATGAATCGAGCCAATTTTTGATGCCCTGTTCTGAAGTGAAGTCAAAGCGTTCTGCATTGATCGAAACAAATAGTAGTCGGAAGGGGCAAGGTCTAGGCTATAAGGCGGGTGAGCCAGAACTTCCTATCCGCTATTTTCCAAATAGTTTTTAACCGAAACAGCAACATGAGGCCGAGCGTTATCATGGTGAAAGATTATGTACTTGTGTCTGGTCGCGCATTCTAAACGTTTTTTGGCTATATCTCGCTTTAAACGGATCAATTGTTGCTTGTAGAAGTCTCCCGTGATGGTTTGACTAGTTTTTAGCATCTCATAGTGGATCACATCTTTTTGATCCCACCAAATACAGAGCATTACCTTGGCACCATGGATATTTGTCTTTGGCGTTGATGTTCCTAGTTGGCCGGATTTTACATACGATTTTTTGCGTTTTGGTCGTAGTGAATCCATTTTTCGTCCCCATTAATGATTCGCTGCAGAAAAGACTTTTTGTACCGTTCAAGCAATATTTCGGACATGCAAAATCGACGTCTGATATTTCTATTTCAATTTGTATGGGACCCAATTTTTTTGTTTTTGGATGTATCCCGCGGCTTTGAGTCGTTTTGAAATAGCTTGTTGAATAACTTCTAATATTTTTGCGAGTTCTTACGTTTGACACGAATCTTGATTGAGTAATGTTTCTAATTTTTTATCTTTAAACTTTTTTGGTTGACCCGAACGCTCTTTGACTTTAATACTAAAATCACCAGTTTTAAATTGTCGAAACTATTCTCTACAAGATTTATTTGATGGTGCAGATTCACTATACACTTCCACAAGCATTCGATGCGCTTCAGCTGCACTTTTCTTCTAATTGAAACAGAAAATAAAAACTTTCCGCAAATGGTGTTTATTTGGAACAAAACTCGACATTTTCAACGCAGTAAAAATTAAATTGGTTGTGCAAAACTCAAAGGCTTGCAAACAATATTTGGTTACAGATATTAACACTTTACGATACAACAAAAATCAGCTGTCGCCCTCAACCATTTATAGCACCTAGAGCCATCTTTTAAAAACGAACCGAACTAAGTTGTATACCCAATAAATAAAACCGAATAATTAGAATAAATGAGATAATCTAATAATATTTGGAATATAAGATTCTTGGTTTTAAAATAGCAGCGCAAAAATTATACGAAAAATAAGAGAAACGTAATGATACAGTTATTTTCTAAATAACTGAATCAGAACAAAGAATTTTATTTTAACCGCACCCTTAAACCCTTAAACACGTAAGTGGGTCTGAGAGACCCCATATGAAGTTTTGAACGCTTGCTCTGTGAAGACAGAATGAGATAGGAGGTTCAGAACAAGACGTAAAAAAAGTTTAAAATCTCTTTTGATTGATATAGTTGATCAACTTTTTTGGTCAACTAGAATTTGAACGGCACGGCAGTAAAGTTTTGTTAGGGTCAATGCGACCCATATAGTGTGTAAGTGAAACTTTTTTGTGAGTATTTTACATAAAAAAGCTGGACAAAATACGTTTGAACAGGTCAGTTTGCGGATGTTACTCGCATATACTCTGTCTAAAGTTGGAATAAAATGTTGTAAAAAAAAGAGTTTTTCCGAAATATATCATGAAACACATCAATTTTCAATTTTAGGCACGATCTAATCAAAAATACCTTATATTCACCTTGTTACATAAGTACATTATTTAATAGAAATGGCAATGATATAATTTTTTTTGAAAGTATGAATCTTTAGCTTTAAAACGCCGTATTGTAAAATTCTTCAAAGTTTTATGTTGGAAAGATATGATTTTTTTTTAAACAGTGGATTTTTAGATGCCCAAAAATACCTCGTATTCTCCATGTTATATAATTATACTTTTTGAAAGAAATGACTTTGCCAAATTTTATTTTGAAAGTATGACTCTTTAGCTTTAAAACGCCGTATTTAAAAGTCCTTAAACCTTTTTTGTTGCGAGGATATGATTTTTTGAAGGAAAAGTGGATTTTTAATCAATTTCTCATTTTTGTTTAATGGTTTTGCTTTTATAACTTCACAATAAATTATTTTTCGGCAATGCCGATTGTGCAGTCACACTCCTGAGATTTTGAACTTTTATTTAAAAAAAAATTCGTAGAAAAATATTGATTGTAATCAAAGTTATAGCTTCTCAAAGTTGAAAAAGTCTCCCAGACCCAAAAATATGTTTCCGTATTTTACAGGATCGGTGTGTTTAAGGGTTAATGGTAATTTGTTATGGTTTGTTTACGATGCGCGCAGTAAGGCCTTAAGCTGTAAAAATCGACCAATCATAGCTGTGTGACGAAAATTTTTGGCGTGATTAATTTCTTACGGTTTAAGACTACACGCATCATAGTTAATGCTGGAGCACAGATTTTTGTGCTGCATAACTATGTATATAAGAAAATGGACCAATTTTCTTATGTATATGGTTATGCAAGAGTGTATGCTTCTCGTTTTAGGTAAAACCTGATTTATGCAGGCCATAATCTTCAACTTATGCCGGAACCGGTAAAGTTCAATATTGGGATTTTAATGTGATGTTGTACGAAAAAAGGTCCAAATTTATAAACGTTTTTCAAATCTGTTTATGTCTCACGTATGGTAACGTAATATACAAGATAAAAATAGATTTGAGATCTGAGATATGAGAAACGTCTATGAATTCGGACCTGAGGTACCCATATTAAACTAAAATACAGATAATATTGTTACGATAGTGATTATTTACGAAGATGCTAACTTCGGTTTTATATAGTTTAAAGCGGAAAGCACACACTCTTGCATTGCTGCATAAGCAGGGTGTCCACTGTCTGGGAAAACCTAAAAAGTCAGGGATTTGAGACAGTGCCCCCTAGAATCAGGGATTTTCCTAGAAATTTTACTACTAGTCTAGAATTTTTTGAAATTTTACTTCTAAATTTAAATTTTACATTTTTTTGACAAAATTATTTTTTTACATTTTTTATATATAATGATGGAAAGCGCAGTAAACGTATTGACGGATATCTTTGCTCCATAAGATGGTTAGAAAATTGTAAAGAAGCTTAAAGAGTAATTGATGTTACATTAAAAAATTTGTGTATGGACCCGTTTCTCATCCGAATAAGTATAAACTCATTAATTATTAAATTGTTACAAACTTTTTAATTGATGTTAAAAGAAATAAGTAAATAACTTATTGTTTAACTTTCTCAAAATAAAATTTGGTGAATTTTTTGCAGTTGGGAATGGTCTCACCAAATGCAGAGAAAAGGATTTAATAAAAGTGGATGAAATAATTATGTACATTAAAGTAATTGAATTTTCTCGTCTGAAGTAGACCGAAACGTACAATTGTATTTTTATTAAATCAATGTAATAATTGAAGAACATATTATTGTTATAGATTTTACGCAAAACATCAACGTTTATGACTTGTTGTATTCAATTAATGTCTTGAAGTTTTCGAGAATCGGTTATTAAACCATTGCTTCCATCAAGACGGTGACTTAAAAAAAATGAAATAGTGATTACTTTTAGACAGAAAAAATGACAATAATAATTTTTTAGGTAAATAGTAACTAAAAGTGATACTTTTTCTCCAATTTTCAACGTAATTAGGACTATTTGAACAAAAAAATTCTTATTTTCCGGAATCTACTTTTGTTTAACATGTAGCAAAAGTTTTCCATAGCATTATTTGAAAATTTATAATAAAGAAAAAGCAGAGAGAAGTTTAAATAACAAAATATCAGTACAATACATTTTTGTTGCAGTTTTATTACATAATATAAATAATATATTTTATTAAACATAATAAGATAAAGATTGTACAAAAGACTAAAATATATTAAACAAAATAAAATATTTATAACAATGAAAAATAAACATTATTTAGATAAAACAAGGATAAATTATTCATTAGCTAATAAAAAATACAATAAAGAAAAACGTATTCTTTGAATGTATGAAAAATAACTGTAGATTTTGAAAGATAAATGAAAAGAGATGTTGATAATGAGTTTGATTGGAGACCCTAGAAGACTTAGAAACCCTAAAATATGAATCTGCTATAAGACAGTTTTGATTAGTTGGTATTGACAAACTACTCCAGCACATATTTTGCAAATTTCATGTCAACTCAGGACAAAAATGGTGATAATAGTAACCCTTTTTGGACTATATTGACATTTTAGTGACTTGTAAAAAAAATGTAACAAAAAATGACTTTAGTGACTGAATGGCAGCGCTGCTATTGTTTTAAAAAGAAAAAAATTATCGAGAGTGTACGATAATAACCGCATTCTCGTGAGCTAAAAATTGCCAATTTAGCCCTATCTCTCTGCGCGTTTGCATTTAATGATAGCGACGGATTCGGTTATTTTTAGTAATTAATCTTGTTAATTATTACGAAATTTGTAACATAATAGAGGACTTTTCTGCTCAGTTTGACCTGCTCAATAACCCCACTAGAAGTGATCCAGTCATTACCGGAATCCTGTATAATTTTTTTTATCTTTGAAACTATAATTAACCATAATAAAATCCGCAGATAGGATCTTCGTAATTAATTACTAAATATTGTAACAATATTGTAAAATTTCAGCGCAATCAGAAGGGTGTTCCGTACAACAGTCTTCAGTGCTATTGTTTAGCAAGTTTCTATTGAAATTCTATTGTTGAATTGTACCAGTTTGAGCATAAGTTAACGGTTACAGCCTGCATAAATTAGATTTTACTTTTTAGAGTCGGTAACTTGTAATAACAACCAATTACTTTTTGAGAGAGTGAAAAAAGGCGATTTTTGTTAATTCATGAATTGATTAATCGCATTATGCACAAATACAGCTTTTATAGAACAAAGTTGAATTTGTACAGAATGAGCTTGATTATTCCATGAATTAAAAAAATTCGTCTAAAATGTAACTATAATTAGTTACTTCTGCAAAGTAATTTTTCCTATTTTTGATATATACGTTATATACATGTTATTTGATTATTGATTTCATTTGTGATGAATAAATTTCTCTTTTTTTCTCTTCCCTTTCTTCCTTCTTTTTTTTTTTTTACAGAGACTAAGTGGACCAAATGAAGATTCCAATATGTCTGCCGACATCATTGTTGCTGGTTCTCCAGAAAGCCAGTCTAATGTATCACAAAAATCTGTAGAAATACCATCCAATAACAATGAATCCGTTTTGGAAAGCCACACTCCACCACTGCCCACAGAAAAATTAGAGTCTCCGCCACCAGCCAAAAAAAGAAAATCTAGATTTGAAGATGCGCTATCTAATGAACCTGACAAAACTGGGAACATCAAGACATCTGAAAGGTTTAAACAAGAAGAAAAGCAAATTTCAAAAAAGTCAAACGAATGGGATATGTTTGCGGAAGCAGATAATATTGGAGATTTTAATGTATGTTTTTTTTATTCGACTTCTTTTTATCAGTGTATTTACTATGTACTGTTTTTACCTCTTGTTCTTTTATGACTTTTATTCAGAGTCCTACGCTAGAAGGAAAGCGTCAAGGAGGACCAGACAATCCCAGTTTGACAGATAATTGGGACGACGCCGAAGGATATTATCGGTCAGTTATGTACTACTTATTTCTTTTGTGTTAATGTTTTAATTTAAAAACTAATCAATTTGATAACTGATAACGATGTAATCTGTTTCTCAGAGTACGCGTTGGAGAAACACTAGATGCGCGATACGTAGTCTATGGATATACAGGACAAGGAGTATTTAGTAACGTGGTAAGAGCGAGAGACAGCGCTAGAGGAAATTTGGATGTAGCTGTAAAGATTATAAGGAACAATGAAATAATGTAAGTGTAACATTTCCAATTTTTAATCGGTTGTGATATGTAATGCTGTTACCTTTTTTACTCATACAGGCATAGAACTGGTTTGAAGGAGTTAGAAATTCTTAGAAAGCTGAATGACGCTGATCCGGAGGATAGATTTCACTGCTTGCGTCTATTTAGACATTTCTTCCACAAAAATCATTTATGTATGGTTTTCGAACCTTTAGCCATGAATTTAAGAGAGGTGTGTACTAGCGTATATTTATCGTAAACAAGATATATGATCTAGAACAATTAAAACAGTATTGGAATAATCATGTTTGTTGGGGAATCGCAGGTTTTAAAGAAGTATGGCAAAGACGTTGGTTTACACGTTAAAGCGGTAAGATCGTATACGCAGCAACTTTTTCTAGCACTAAAATTATTAAAACGTGCGAATATTCTGCATGCTGACATCAAACCGGATAATATTCTAGTCAGTGAAAGCAAATTAGTGTTGAAACTCTGTGATTTTGGCTCCGCTTCGCACGCTCACGAAAATGAACCAACACCATATTTAGTTTCGAGATTTTACCGTGCACCCGAAATTAGTAAGTATTTTAATTTGTTACAAAATAATAAATCCTTGTTATGATCTAGTTCAGAGCCTTCCAACCGGTCACGTGACTGTTTCCCTACCAAGATCTCGTAGGTAAGCGTTCCCCGCCTGAAGTTACCCCTTCTCCTGACTGCTTTCTACTCCTCATAACGCGCGCCCTCAGGGCTGGCGTAAGCAAATTTGTAATTTGTCCGAAGACACATTAACAAGAGAACATCAAATAAAGATTTAAAAATTAATTTTCTATTCTTAACAACAATTGCAGTTGTTTCTGTCAAGTTTAATTTCTCTCAAAACGTACTTTATATCAACTTAGAGAAATTGTGCCAAAAAAATTAATGAAATTCTAATCTAAATGGGATCAGATAGTTGTTTATTTCTCGGTGCTACTGGAATTAAAAAATAAACATGCTAAAAATGGCAATTATATTTTTAATATCATTGTTTTCAAAATTGTGATAGTTATTATACAGGGCGTCTCCATAAATGGCTACCTCTTTTTATTTCGTAAACTAACAGAGACTTATTCAAAATAGTACTATTTCAAAATAGTATTAAATAGTTTGAATTAAGGCTCCTGAGTACTCGCCGCGGCCATATTGAAGTCGTGACGTCAGAAGCGAGAAATTGCGTGAAATGACACGTAATTTTGTCCGACATGCCATTTGTAAATAAAGCCAATTTGGATAAAACAAACTAAGCAGATGACTTTAAAACACTTTTAAATATCGGTCACGACTATCCTTTTTCCGCCTAACAATCAGTAAATAGTTGTAAAAAGCATGTAAAGTGAAGCAATTGAAACAGGAAAACACATGGGCACGTAATTTTGTCCGACGTGCTATTTCTAAATAATGCCAATTTGGATAAAACAGACTAATCAGATGGCTTTAAAACACTTCTAAATATCGGTCACGACTATCCTTTTTTTGCCTAGCAGTCAGTAAATAGTCGTAAAAAGCACGTAAAGTGACGTCTACTTAGACAGGAAAACACACGGATAGCTATTAAAAGGAGTGAAAAATGTACTTTTATGTATAAAATTCAAAGAAACTTTACTCGCGGTCCATTTTTACGAATTTGGTAAATACGAGACAAGTCATGTTTTCACAATGAAACACATAATAACAAAATGACATGCACGATAACATTTCATCGTCAATCTGTCACGTTTCACGTGTATTAGTTCTAATTTTGTCCGCGACGAAATGTCGCTACCGTCAACGCGGAGTTCTCGCCTGAGGAGTCAGGAGCCTTAAGTTTATTGTAAGAATAGTGATCACTTAGAAAAATAATACATGTTAAAGAATAAAAAGACATAGTTTTTAAACAATAAAGTGCATTTTTTAATAAAAGTTTTTAATAAAAAGTTCTAATATATTTTTAAACGAGTATAACAATGTACGATATAACAAAATTATTTTACATATGTTATGTCAGTTTGAAGTTTCGGTTTAAAATAGAAATCCCGCTCTTTGTCTTGCCCAGAACCAACGACGTGGACGTGGCGGGTGCTGGTTCCTTTTTTCTTTTTTTTAAACATTTTTATTTTTTATTATTTTTTTAAACTTTTTAATTTATTATTTTTATTATATTAAATAATATTTTTATATTTTTTATTTAATTTTTGTTTCTTTTATTATTTGTTTTCTTAAATTTGTAATTGTATTACTTATTTCTTAAAAATAAAAAAAGGAAAAAGTACGAAATGAATAATTAAATTTCTAACGTCAATGTGACACTTGCGAATGTTCTGCATTTCCTACAAGAGCTGAGATATCAATATCCATCGGAATAATAGCAATTCGCATTGAATGTATCAATGATGAATCTGTTAGTGAAGTACGCTTCAAAGACTTAATATATTTCATGATTGAAAATGCACTTTCACAGTTATATGTAGATCCGAACATAGAACAAATTCTAAGTTCAAGATCTTTAAGATTTGGATATTTATCTTTTGATAAGATCTTAAAAAATTCTAATCCTATTTCAGTCCTATTTCAGTCCTGGAAATCATAAATTCATCTGCTTGTAAATCATATAATTCTTGTCTATATTTTATTTGTTGGTCATGAATTTTGACTTTCATGGGATTATTGAAGATACGTAATTCTTCTTTTATTACATCGAAATCTTTGAAGCGAATTTCGAATTCATCAGCAATACATTTCAATGTTTCTAAAACTATACTAAAATCTGATTTTTCGTCAACTTCTTCCAGTTCATCTAGATCTTTTATAATTTCTTCACAACAAGGAAAATGGTGTAATTCGTTCTTAGATATTTCAATTAAAAATAGATTTATTTTATTGCGAAATCCATTAACCTGTTAATCGAGCGGGACGTATAAATACGTCAAACGTAAACAATATCGGAACGGGTAGGACATATGAATACGTCCTTGAAACATATGTTGCGCCCTGGAATGGGCGGGACCTATATTTTCGAACAATAAAGGTATTAGTCATCCATACATATCTCGACATGAATTTTAAGACACGGGGAGAATCAGTATCATTTCGCTATTGAGAGTTTTTAAACTCAATATTTCTATTTTATTTGTGTGCTTTTGTTTAATGTTCTGTAATTGCTAACTTTTTTATATTTGTTATTGTGTATCTAAATACAAAATATATATTTTTTGTAATCTTTATAATTGTTTGTAAAGTTTATAATTTTTTAATTTGATGTTTCCATTTTTTTGTTCGTATTCTTTTCTATTTGTTTGTAATTTTGTATTTTCCTTTGTGTTTTATATATAAATAAACGAAAAAATATATATTTCATAGTCTTTTCATTTATTTTAAGCATAAATAAAAAAAATAATAATATGAAATTACGTCCTCCGGGCGTGACGTACTGACACGTCCTAGTGAAAGAGTTCGCGCCCGTTGTATGCTGCGTAAATAAAAAGGGAGTTCCTCGGTTAACAGGTTAATATTGCTTATTAAATCAGAAATTGTTTGATTGCACTTTTGAAGTTGTAAACTTAAAATGTTTAAATGATTAGTCATATCTGTTAAAAAAGCTAATTTTTTTAGAAAATCGGTACTTTTGAATTTATTTTGCAACTTTAATGAGTCTTTTAGAACATAACGTTCCAAAAAGTCTGGAATTTCTTTCCGAAGCGCAAAAAAACGTTGCAAACATTTTCCTGCACTTAGCCATTTGATTTCGGAATGCATTAACAGATCTGGATAACTAGCATTAACTTCGTCTAAAAATATTTGAAATTTACGATGGGAAAGGGATCTGTTACCGCCTCTAATAATATTTGTAATTTTGGTTACAGTTTTCATTGTATCGGATAATTTAAGCGCTTTTCCACATAAAACTTCCTGATGGATTATACAATGAAACATTAAACATTTTACATCATTTTCAAAAAGTAATCCCTTTAGACCAGTTTTGGATCCAATCATTGCTGATGCTCCGTCAGTAACAATAGCAGAACATTTATCAAAAGAACCAACAAATTTTTTTACTTGTTCCTTTAATGCATTATAAATATCGATTCCTTTTGTCGTATCGTGTAGTGGAACTAAAGTTAACAAATCTTCATGAATAGAGAAATTGTGCTGAATAATTCGTACAAATATTGAAAGCTGACTTACGTCAGAATTATCAGTGCTCTCGTCCAAACAAAGGGAATAGTATTTACACGTCGTTAACAAGTTTTTTAATTTGTCTTCAAGATAATTACCAATATCATGGATTCTTCTTGAAACTGTTTGTGGCGATAAAGATACGGTATTAAAGTATTGTACAGTTTCATGAAGATTAAACGCTTTTGCCATTTCTATGGCTCTTTTTTTTATGACATTTCCAGTAGAGAAACTTTTTTTTTTCGCGAGCTACAAGTAGAGCAATGGCATAAGAAGCAGTTAGAGATCGTTTTGATAAATTTATATTTTTATCTGTATCAACGTGCTTTTGCGATGTTGTATGTTTAAATTTTAATTCTTGTATTAATTTTGATTTTTTTTCGTTATTATAATTTTCATATTTTATTTTGTGACAAAGATTATAGTGTCTCTTAATATGGAACATTTCTGCACGTGACAAAATTTTGGAACAAATGAGACACTGTGGTTGGTTGTGATTATTAAGAATAAAAAAATAATCATTTTCCCTTCTGTTAACTGCAATTGCTTATTTTTTACTCTTTTTGCCATTTCAATTTTTGCCAAATAAATTTTAATATTTTATTTTAATTTTTGAAATTTTTTTTTTGCCAAAATATATAGCTAAGCTAAAGCGCGTATTCTCCTCTGCTTTATCTTTTAGCGACGGCTCGCTTTGCATCTCAGTAGCACAGGCCTTTCCATCTCGTCCGCTCGTGCGTAACCCTCTCCATATGGTTCAATCTCCTACGCGACGCCTGCGCCATGGGCCTCGGGTAGAAGACTGAGCCATATAGAGGGGGTAAATCACGAGCGGTCGAGAGGCAGGGGGATTTCAGGAAGTAAATCGCACGCCGTGCGCGAGTTGGAAGGCTCTGATCTAGTTATTTACTATTCGGACTTTTTCTTACAAAAAGATACATCTTTAATATAATATTTACAAACATTTTAGTTTTATATGCATTTAGAAAACAATGTCTTATATTACCATAATTGTTTTTGATAAATGCAGATGTCAAACAGATGTCATATAACATTAATTAAAGGCATTCTAAACTAACGGAATTATACCGACAGTACAGGGTACAAAATTCTCTGAATTAGCTTTACAACTTTTTTACATGTGTAATGTACACACGAGAATAAATCGTAGGATACTCAAAAAGAGAAGAAAAAAATACATTTAATAATTTTTTAATAAATTCAAAATAATAAAATTGGCAAATGAGAATCGAGCGCAGTTATTAATATGCATATAACATATTTTAATTGTTTAAAAAAACGTGTCGCAGATTTATTTCAAAAACGTTTCAGTTTTCTCTTTGAATCATCCTCAGTGAATCCATAGTTACAAATAAGAAACATTTGATTTCTCGAGTTTCATGTGAAAATCTGTGCTCGTATCACAAATATGTTGTGTACTTTGATAGGTCAAGTAAAAGATAGAATTTTTCTAGAACATCTGTTGTTCTTGTATACAAATTTTTAAATACAATTAATGAGTGAAAAATAGGCTAATGAGAGTCAGCGCGGGTCAAAGAGCGCAATGACAAGTATTGATATGGAATCATTTATTCAATTCAAAATTACAAAACGAACGTTTTGACTCGCTTTGGAGTCATCTTTAACGCAACAAAAAATAGTACAGGCGATAGAAATAGAAGTTGTCATCAGTCATCGAAACTGGGAAGTATCTAAGTCGCCAACGGTTTGACAAATTTGTGGTGGCATTTTTAACCGTATCGCAAGAGATGACACGTAACTGGATAATACAGTTATAATAAAGCGAATCGAAACATTCATTTTGTAATTTTGAATTGAATAAATGATTCAATATCGATACTTGTGATTGCGCTTTTTGACTCGCGCTAACTCTCATTAGCCTATTTTCCACTTATTAATTGTAATTAATTGTATTTAAATTTCGAGAGTTCGGAACTAATTGTATAAATTTTTTAATATTTTTTTGTTTTTATGTTGAATATCTCATGATTTATTCTTGCGTGTACTTTACACATGTAAAAAAAGTTTTTTATTCCATAAAGCCAATTTGAAGAATTTTGTTTTCTGTAATGTCTGTAATTCTATTACTTAAAATTCCCTTAATAACGTGCATTATATACGTTAGCAACGTTAACCTTTGATTATATATCTTGATTTATATCAAAGGTTAAACATTTATCCATACATATATACAGGGTTGGGCAGAGGAACCTGACACATTTTAATAACCACTTGCGCGGCCGCTATTAATCGGAAGAGGTTGAAACTCCGGGAGAATAAACTAGACACTTGAAGGTTTTTTTTGTTTATTTACCAAAAATTATATCGGCTAAATGATGGCCGTTACAAGCAATACAATTTTCGAGGCGTTTTTCGAAATTATCATACACTTTTTTCAACATCGCTGGCTTTATTTCTGCAATTTCTCTCCGAATATTGGCTCTCAGCTGGTCCAAGGTTCGAGATTTGTTAGCGTAGACACGTTGCTTCAAATAGCCTCACAAAAAGAAGTCGCACACTGAGAGATCGGGCGAACGTGGTGGCCATGTTCGCCTGATTTTTCAATGATTGCCCGATTTTTCAATGATTCGCCCGATGATTTCAATTCCTGGGTTATGAGAATTTTGTAGGGATGAAAATTCATCGCTTTCAACATTCTGCTAAACGATCGACGAGACATTCCGAGAGCTTGAGCATGTTTACCGGCAGAACGGCGTGGACTTCGTTGCAAAGAGGTGCGAACGCGTGTCTCATTTTCAGGGGTTCTTACCGTTCTTGGTTGCCCTGGAGGCTTTTGTTTCGTGGCTGTGGCTGTTTGTCGGAAGTTTTTGACCCACAGATTCACAGAATTACGAGAGGGAACCGGATCTCGTGGACGAAGAGAATATTCAATACGAAAATCGCGAATTGCTTGAACGTAGGACTGAGTTATGAAAAAACGCTCGCAAACGAACGCGCGTTGTTGCGGCGGCCACTTCTCCATACTGGAACTGTACTGATATGTAAACATAAACCTTCAACCATCTATTTTTCGCTCCCGGAGTTACAGCGCCCTCTTTTCACTTGGAGGGGAATAACGATTTTTTAAAATGTGTCAGGTTTTTCTGCCCAACCCTGTATAATGTACAATATATAAAGTATGTATTACACATCATTTATATAAACAATAATCTATGAATCATTTAAGATCCAGATTTCATCAAATTGGTAGAAATTATATTATTTTTTTTTTAATTATATTTTTATTTTACCAATACTAAAGTCACACATACAGGTTGTCCAAAATGTGTGGTAACTCTTTAATATTTTGGAAACTAAGCATTTTTGACAGAAATATTTCAGATAAAAGTTATAGGATTTAAAAAAAGTGTATTTACTGATTAGGGGAAAGTAGGGTTATTGTACGCACTGGGTAATTGTACGCTTCGTGGTTTGGCACCTTCCCGATGAATAGAAATTATATCACGACGATATTTGTAGGCTGAAGGCATTTTTTAAATATATAACCATACGTTATATCATTTAAAAACGTAGTTAATTGAAAAAATAAGAAAAAGTAAAATCATGATTTTTCTTGCGATTTTGGCGTTCAGAAAATAAGGCAATAAGTCCGTATTTTTACTTTAGTCATTTAATTTTGTTATACCTAACAAAAGTACGTTTTTTCCTGCGTTCTTTGAGCTATTGTTTATTAAATTTAATTAAATAGTCATCAAGTAATTGTTTTTTTATCAAATCAAGTTCGCCGTCGACAATTTTACGCATCCATCTTGAAAGGCGTGAGACCACGTGAGATCAACTATAGTGCCACTAGTACAGTGTAGTGCAGTGTAGTGTAGTTAAAAGAATGGGCTATAACCTCATTTTTCCTCCGCGTCCATTTATCCAACCGCACGTACAATTACCCAAGGCCAGAGAAATTTTTTCGTTTAACCACTTGTTTCTTTTTGCTGAATATAGCATTACCAATAAAAAATTGTTCAATATGACAATACATAATGATAAAAAAATGTTTAAAGTTTCTATTTCTGTACTCGTATCGATTTCAACTTTAAAAATCACTTCACTGCGATAAATTTCCCTTAGGTGCGTGCAATTTACCTACTTTCCCCTACATCTGCTTGACCTTGGCGTGGCCAATGTCAGGTTAAGATAATATGTGTAAATTTAATGTGTTTTGTGTGTAAATCCAACACAAAAAAGTATACAGGATTGAGTAATAATCCGGAAACGATCATATCTCGAAAAGGATCAACTTTAGCGAAAAATATTTAAGTAGCAAAGTTGTAGGACTTAATAAAATGTACCTAATGATGACTGAAAATATGACTTTGAATGGAGGACGAAGATCACATGAAGGACAAATTGAATTTTTTAAATGGAACTGCTTACTTTTTATTGCATATTTTTGTAGCTTATTTTGATACTTTTCCAAAACACTATAAAAAAATATTTCTTTGTTAAGGATTTTTTGAGTTACAAGACTTGAAAGTTACAGTACTGCCGGCATTAGCATAATCCAAGGAGAATTGCGTGGAGGTTTCACGATTGGATTTGCATCTCGCGTGCGTGCGTGCGTGCGTGCGTGCGTGCGTGCGTGCGTGCGTGCGTGCGTGCGTGCGTGCGTGCGTGCGTGCGTGCGTGCGTGCGTGCGTGCGTGCGTGCGTGCGTGCGTGCGTGCGTGCGTGCGTGCGTGCGTGCGTGCGTGCGTGCGTGCGTGCGTGCGTGCGTGCGTGCGTGCGTGCGTGCGTGCGTGCGTGCGTGCGTGCGTGCGTGCGTGCGTGCGTCGTGCGTGCGTGCGTGCGTGCGTGCGTGCGTGCGTGCGTGCGTGCGTGCGTGCGTGCGTGCGTGCGTGCGTGCGTGCGTGCGTGCGTGCGTGCAACAGCAAAGATTAGGACCGCACGCTTGGTCATTTTCGCGGTTTTTAGTGATTCCAAACCTTTTCTGCTGTGTAACATACCTTTGAAAATATTGTTTCCCACTTTCTCAATTAATTAAATGTTTGAAATTTCTTCCTTTTATTGTTTGACAATGAGCTAGACGCTCATAGAAATTATTGATCACATATCTTATTTGTTCTAATGTGATCAGAGCTGCATCTTGTGTTATTCGGTTGCTAAGGTTTTCCAAATTACGTGGTTTTGTCGCATAAACCTTACTTTTGAGATGTCCCCAAAGAAAGTCCCCCAAGAAAATCAGTCAGTAATCCAGCCGGCGGTACTGTAACTTTTAAGTCTTGTAACTAGAAAAATACTTAACGAAAAAACGTTTATTTTTTTTTTTAAGAAAATAATGCGAGAAGAGCTCAAATGTAATAATACAAAAATTAAAGAAATTAAACGAGCTCGAGAGCCGCGCTGGGTGTTAAACGTAATAATCAAAACAAGTAGGTAAGTTTGTGTATACGTTTCGACCTTTAATAACGGTTGTAACAAATCTCCTCCGCGCGACATCCCAGCGGACCGGTCACCGTCCGCCAAGCGCCGGCCGAAAACAACCGCCGAGCGTAAAACGAGGCGCTGCGCGCCCACAAAGACTTTCAAACACGCCGACACGAGCGACGAGGCATCCGCGCGTCGAGATATCTCGCCGCGCACGCGCACCGGCTCAAATCGGCACGCGCTGGCGACGTGCTCGCTCGCCTCCGCTCGCTCTCTGAGTAACCGATCTCGAGCGGCGGGGATGCTGGCGCCGAAACAAACCGAACCGCCACCGAGCATTTCCGACGTCTCGAGATTCGGGTATAAAAGCGCCGGAGCAGCGAGATGCAAGGCTTCGTCTCCGCCGATTGTTCGGACAGCTACTCCGCCGACTAGTCTTCGAAGAAGTCTCCTGAAGTAGTCCTGGGGTCAAGCGTCTTGGCCTCTGTCGAGCGTTCTCGACAGCTACTGTTCTCACACCCGTCTCTCCTTGCCGAAGCTGGGCTCAAGTGTCTTGGGCTCTGGCAAGCGTTCTTGCCCGACCGGCCCTCCCGCACCGATCCGATCCTACCGCGGCGGCTAAAGAAAACGGGGTAAAGCGTCTTTGCCTCCGTCGAGCGTACTCGACGTAGCCGTCGCATCCCGCCTGCGAACAATAGCGCGTCGTACGACCGGCGAATTTAAAGGGATGCTCGGCCGAGCGTCGCCCCGCGCTCCGCTACCGCACCGGCGACCGCGAAAACCGCGCACGCAACCTTGCAAGGTCGGTAAACATCGGACCGCCCGTCGCGCCGAAGGAACGCCAGCGACGACAACACGCGCACCTGTCGCACGAATAACGGCGACCGCGCCAACGACGATACACGCACCGAATCCGGTGCACCTCTGTAATCGCGCCGTTCGGCACCATAATAATCGTCACCACTAACGATATGGCCGACGACGTATCACCGGCGACGCGTCCGAAAAGCGATCTTGTATACATTAGTAGTACGTTGTATTTCGTCCTTCTACAATAAACTGTACATATTCTACACGTTAAAATCACGACCTAATTCTCTCTTTTAACCCGGATCGTGCCCTGGAATCACCGACGAGCTACGTCCGTGCGCGATTTCTAAATAAGAAGCACGGGTTGTTACATGGTCTTCTTCAGTACAAATAAGCATGTGTATTATTATTGTGCATTCCAACAATTTGATATATACGCGTAAAAAGTTTTATTATTTATTTAACTTTTATTATTTATTTTATTTATTACTTAATTATTTGTGCTCCGTTATTTATAGTGCACGATGCCTAAGTTTCCGAAACATATATCAAGGCACGTTTCCGAGAGGTCTTAATTTTCTTTTGTTATCCTACAACTGACAGTCAATGGACGTTTTTGTTACCACGTACTTTCCACAGAATTGGTATAATTATAGTTCAATTATAGAATTACTATAATTATAGTTCAATTTATCTTTTAAAAATTAGGATCAAACACTGTTAATCATTGTTACAAATGCTTATTTGTACTAAAGAAAACCGTTATTAAAGGTCGAAACGTATACACAATTTACCTACTTGTTTTGATTATTGCGTTCCACACTCAGCGCGGCTCTCGAGTTCGTTTATTTTCTTTAGCGTTTATTTATATTGTTTTGAAAAGATCTCGAGATAAGCTACAAGTATGCAATAAAAAGTAGGCAGTTCCATTTTAAAAATTCAATTTGACTTTTATATGATCGTCGTCCTTCAACCAAAGTCAAATTTTTAGTTATCATTAGGTACATTTTATTAAGCCCTACAACTTTGCTGCTTACATATTTTTCGCTATAATTGATTCTTTCTGAAATATTTGACTGTTACCGGATTTTCACCCTGTATATAAATCCGACCGGGCAATCTTTAGGAGGTACACCTTGAGTCATGTTAATGCTGACGGTATTGTAATTTTCAAGCCTCATAACTCGAAAAATATTTAATGAAAATGAACTTTATTATAGTGTTTTGAAAAGCTATTGACACCAGTTATTAGATTTTGGAATCAAAAGTACCATATTCCATTTAAAAAGTCCACGTGACTTTAATCTGACCCTGACCTTAGCCACGCTATTCAAGAACAAACGGCTATAATTAGTAAATAAATCTTTTCAAACTTTTGCCTGAAACATTTCTGTCGAAAATGTTTAGTTTCCAAAATATTAAGGGATTTCCATACATTTTGGATACCATGTATACGTATACACAATCTTTAAATTTAATTTTTTTTTTTCTGTATTTTTTAATTTTTAATAATTTACTTTACTTGTATTGTCTACATGAAAAAGATTTGTAAACATAACATAAACAATATGTAAATAATTCGTGATGTAATCTTGAAACGAGTTTGATTTATATCTTCCATACCTAACAGACGATCTTAGCTAATCATGTACAACGACTTCACGAATATTAATTTCAGCTTCTTTTCGCGTATATGTGCGTGCTCTTTTCCATGTACATATATGTGCAGTTGCAAATATTTAGAAATAAGAAATTTGGATAATTGAATGCTATTTAACATAATATATATTATTTCCAAAAATCGAAAAAATATTACGTGTGTATAAATGAGTTCAAGTATTCTTGACGTTGATAAAATCAGTTGTATGTGGAACAGAAAGTAACGTTATTATTTTCTAGTTCTTGGTATACCATATGATTTTGGCCTTGACATGTGGTCCGTGGGATGTACCATATACGAACTATACACAGGAAAAATAATGTTCTCGGGGAAAACAAACAATCAAATGTTAAAGTACTTCATGGATTTAAAGGGCAAAATGCCAAATAAACTAATTAGGAAAGGCTCGTTCAAAGATCAGCATTTTGATAGCAACTGCAATTTTCTGTATCACGAGGTGGATAAAGTTACAGAACGGGTGAGTTCTTTAATTATTTTCCACAATTTTGTCACGCAACACTATAAGTAATCTTCTACCTTCTACAAATCGCAATGCGATAGAAGAAATGTAGCATTTATCGATAATAACTCAATAACCGTTTTTGTGTTACTTACGGACAGTGTTGCACTTACAAGGGGAGAACCCGACAATGATCTCGCCGATTTTAATAAAATTTTGCTTACGTTGAGAATCGTTCTTCTGTAACGGTACTTATAGATGCTGGAAATATTTAATTGTCATTTTTTCGAGAATGCCTAAGTTGTGCAACGAACGGCTTTACTACAATAAAGGTGTGAGTGAATACTACACACCTATAAAATTTTATTAAAATTGGCGAGATCATTGTCGGGTCCTCCCCTTGTTAGATAACTTAAAGTTATCCAGATAAAATAAATTGCATGTAACTGTGTCTTACATAAAATAAAGTTGATTAAATTTTAAATTTAGAAATTATATAGGTATTGTTTTATCTATAATTTGTATATTATATATTGTATTTATTTATATATTATTTTATAGATAATTTTAAGATAATATTATTGTTGAACAAAACAATTTAGGATGTAAAAAATAATAATTTATATTTTTATTTATAAATATTTCTTAAACACAAGAGTCCTTCAAATAATTTAGTCTGACCAATTATTTTTTATTTGAATCAATACTCAAATAGAAATTAAAGTTGAAAAATATGAAGGGAATATGTATACTTAACTTAGATCAATGTACAATGAGTTCTTTAGAAAAATTTTTATATTACGCTATTATTTTTCTGATCTATGCAATCTGTTATCATTTCAAGAATTTCTGTCAAAATACATGGTTGTAGATTGAAGCTAAGAATAATATTTTATACTTGTTATATATTAACTTAGACTATTTAGATTACTTAGTCTACTTGCGTATTAACTCATTTTAAAAAATCAAATCGTTTTAAAAAAGATAATATTTCTTTTATTTAAGATGAAAATGGAGATAATAAAGTATATGTTTTAGTAATCTGAATAAAGATAAATCAATTTCTTTATCTAAATAATTAGCTAGATAATTTTATGTAGCCAAACAAATGTATAGATATAACAGCAAACATTATTTGCAGAAATAAATATTTCTGTAAGCAGTGTTTGCCGTTATATATGTATATTTATTTGGCTATGTACCGTGCAATGTGTTGTATTTACTGTTGTATTAACATGCCTTCCAGGAGAAAGTCGTCGTAATGTCAACGTTACCAGCAACTCGCGATCTTAGCGCTGAACTCGGTGGAAATTCTTTACCACCGGAACAAAATCGCAAAGTTGGACAACTAAAAGATTTATTGGAACGAACATTAATGTTGGACGCAGGGAAGAGAATTACTGTGAATCATGCTCTGGCGCATCCCTTTATACAAGAAAAAATATAGGTAACCCTGTCTGGGGTTCTTTAGCTTCGAAAAATTCAATGACGTAACTTTGTAAAATAATGCCGTTAACAATCTTTTTTATTGTTAAACGCTTCTTGATAGAAGCGCGGTATGTCTCTATTTCTCTATCTCTTTCATTCTCATTCTCTTTTATTCCTTTTTCCACCCCAAATATTATTTTTTACATAAAAAAATTTATATTTTATTCTTTCTCTCTTTTTTTGTTTAGCAGGAAGAGGCGGTGCAAAAAGTTTATCCAAGTTGTGTCTTGTATAATGTGAGAATTTTGCAACAAAGAGAAAATATAATTGTAATGTTGCACAAAACCGTACTTTACAGGCAGTACTGTATGAATCTAAAGGTATTATTTAATTGTGTGTGATTATTATCAAAAATGGACAGAGTATAATATTTTTATACTCAATATAATAATTGTGAATGCAATAATGAATAAATTCGTCATATATCTATAAATGGTGTTTCTAATATAGATTAGTTCATGTCGTATATAATGCATATATGGAGGTAATTCGAGTTATAGATGCCAATTTCCCTGTTTAAAATAGAACTTTGATTTCATTACATTGTTTAATAAGAAAAATAGGAATAAAAATATAACGACCGCCTCTTTCAGCAATTGGGATACCAGTTTCCTTCTTCCAATTCTGATTTGGAAAATAAGACGTTCTTATGAATAGCACTCTTCGTAAAGTGATCGAACATGCGTTTGTGTGAAATTGTACGTTATGTATTTTCACAAAGCGAGAGAGGTTCATGTATGTGTGTGTGTGTGTACGCGCGCGCGCGCACACACACACACACACACATACACATATACATACATACGCACACACACACACACATATATATATATATATATATATATACAGGGTGTCAGGTAACTACCGCCCCTGGTTTTGTGGATTGATAGATCAAGTAAAACTGAGCAGAAAAGTCCTTTACCATTTTTTAATATTTGCCATAGTTAACAAAATAAAAATTAATAAATTCTGCGAATAAGTGCGTATCACCGCGCGTAAGGACTGCCCACCGGTCGCTGAAACGTAGGCAGCCGGGGCAGCCTTCTTCCTCTTTGCCGCGCCGCTCGCAGGCCGCAGCTACTGCTGCTTTTCCCTCCTCACCGCACCGCGCCGCGCCTACAGCCGCGGCAGCCTACATCTCGATGACTGGCGGGCGGTTCTTGCGCGCAGTGATACGTGCTTATTCGCAGACTTTATTAATTTTTGTTTCGTTAACTATGGCAAATATTAAAAAATGGTAAAGGACTTTTCTGCTCAGTTTTACTTGATCTATCAATCCACGAAACCAGGGGCGGTAGTTACCTGACACCCTGTATATATATATATATATATATATATATATATATATATATATGTATATGTATATATACACATATACAAGGTGTCCGGGAACCAGGAAACCTACCGCTTTGAGAACATAGAGGAAATGAAAAGAGACAAAAAAAGTCTTATATTATTTTGCGATAATCGCTATAATTATCGAGTTATAAAATAAAACGTCTGAGCCAATGTGCAGTGACCCCGCGCCTAGCTCGTGGGCAACGCGCAGCAGGAAAGGTGACGCGTTGTTGTTTGAATTGACACGGTCCGACAGTGCAAAAATCAAATGTGTTATTTTAGTTAAAGCTTCTCCTTACATATTTGATAAATAACACATTTGATTTTTGCAGTGTATGTACACGCGGTGAGGCGAATTTAGACCGTCGCGTCGTGCAAATTCAAACAATGACGCGTCACTTGTCCTGCTGCGCAACGTTGCCTACGAGCTAGGAGCGATGGCGTGGCGTCACCGCACATTGGCTCAACCGTTTTATTTTATAACTTGATAATTATAGCGAATATCGCAAAATGGTATAATACTTTTTTGTCGTTTTTTATCTCCTTTATGTTCACAAAGCAGTAGGTTCTATAGTTCCCGGACACCCTGCATGTGTGTGTGTGTGTGTGTGTGTGTGTGTGTGTGCGTGTGTGTGTGTGTGTGTGTGCGTGCGTGCGTGCGTGCGTGCGTGCGTGCGTGCGTGCGTGCGTGCGTGCGTGTATGCATGTATGTATGTATGTATGTATGTATGTGTACATACACACGCGCACACACATACAGGGTGTCCGGTAATAACCGAATCTTTCGGAAGCTGATAGAGCAGATCAAACTGAGAAGTCCTTTTTCTATTTTATAAACTTTGCAATAATTAACGACATATTAATTACTGAAAATCACTGATTTAACTTATTCAAATACAAACGTGCGATAAGATAGGACCACCCGGTGCTCGAGGTTGCGAGGCGCGCAGAAAATTGTTGATTATATGTGTCAATAGCTGAACATGAACAGTGCAATGCCGCTTGAAGAAAACAACTTTTCACACGCTTAGCAACGATGATCACAGTACGGGTGTATCGCAAGTTTGTATTTGCCAGTAGGTCAAGCGGATTTGATTATCTTTGGTAATTAACATTTCTTAATTATTCTAGAACTTTTCTGTTTAGTCTGACACACTCTATCAGTCTACGAAAGAGTATCCAGTCATTACCGCATTTTCTGTATATACATACATATACATATAAAGAATTATAAGTCCTTTATGGATCATACATTGTTCGATCCATTTTAAAGCATTTCATCAGCGAGCATACGTGCACATACAGCATTAGAAGCCTAAGCGGCAAAGAAATCTGTTTTAATTGGAAAATAAATTGTATAGCGAATAGGTCAGTTATATTGAAATAAAACAACATATGCTTAATACAATAAGAAGAATGACCTGCATTTTGTCTTTTCAATCTCAAATTATGAATGAATATATTCAGTCCAAGTATTTCTTATAGTATACATATTTTACTATCTTTTTAATTCTCTCTGCCTCTGTTTTTTTTTCCATTTCTATCTTTGTAATTTGAAGTGCGTTCCAAGTTAGACATATTTAATGAATCTTGTTTTATAACAGCGATAGTACAATAAAGATAGATGAATGTAGATACATATACATATATATGTGCGCGCGTGCGTGCGTGCGTGCGTGCGTGCGTGCGTGCGTGCGTGCGTGCGTGTGTGCGTGCGTGCGTGCGTGCAACTTACATTATATATACATTTGCCGAATGTAAATGAACAAATGTTAAATATTTTAGCAACATATGGAAATATTCCATTGATCAAATATTAAAAAATGAAATATACAGAATATAATGTACAATCTGTTTCATATTTGAAGAACAATTTATGTAATTTATCAGTCGGTCGAAATAAACGAGCGAAAGGATATTAAATGTAAATAATCTGTATATTTAGATTAAGAAGCGAAACATTTTGACTTTACAAGTCCGCTTCAGTCGCAGTACGAAATTAATAATAACTTAATAAACAAACGAAATAATCACAGACGTATACCAGTGCTCTATAATTGATTCTTCATTTTCCTTTCAAGAATTAATTATGTTTAAAGTGATAAAATACTTGTTTGTTAGTGACCGCATATTTAATCTATATAATTGAAAATACGGTAATATTTATAATCGGAATAATACGAAAAAAGATCTTTTTTGTTAAATATTTTCTGAAATAATTATTGATTGATTAACATACAAGTATGTTATTATTTTGGACTTAATTAATTCTGGAGAAAAAAATGAAAAATCAATTATAGATCTTCGACGTAATGCGTATGATTATTTTATTAAATGATTATTACATTATTATTAATTTTGCAACTGCGCTTTTGTAAAATTGAAACGATTTTCTTCTTAATCAATACGAATATACAGATTATTAACGTTTAACATTTTCTCGCTCGTTTATATCAGCCTAATGTTAAATCACATTTATTGTTAGTAAAAAAAAGTTTATATAAATACTGGAGTTTAGAAACACTTAATTTCTAAGGTAAGAAAAATTTTATATTGTGAAATAATGAAATACCTTAAAATCGGAACAATTAATTTTGTGTTGAAATATACCGAAATAAAGTATCTTGTTTCATACTGATTTTTTATAACTCTTCTTTAGTACTTTTTATGTGCAGAATAACTAGACAAAGTATATTATGTAAAAAGTAAGAACTAAAATCAATTTTTGAAAAATTGATTCTTTTAAAGATTTTTTTATCAATTGTTTTGGTTTCAAGATGTATTCTACAATTTCACAATATAATTTCTTCTACCTCAAAGATCAAGCACTTCTAGAACTCTACTTATATGAACTTTTTTCATGTTTGAATAATGAAAATACATAGAGTTGAAAAATGCATTACTTGTAACGTCGCACAGTAGTCTATGAGCAGAAAAAAGTTTCTCTTACTTTTGGCCTAAATCTTGTTTCTGGCTATTCCTTATATTTTCAAAAACACAAATGCAAATTTTAGCTGAGTTTATCTGCGCTTGCTCATTTACTGTCTTTTAAAGGGCAAGCAAACGCAGGTTAATACAGCATTCTTGTGTTTTAAATTATTATATTAATATATTTTTAGCTGCTTTTTGGAATAATATATTATATTATTAAACTTTTTATTTAAAAAATTTACAAATTAATAAATATGTCAGAATCCATACTCTCAAGATTTAAAATCAATAATTCATAACACAAGGGCTATTGAGAAAGCTAGATCGAAGTATTTATTAGTTATAACAATGGTTTAATAAACTAACATGAATATCCACCACGTTCCAACCGTATAATTATTATTTAATTTGCAATTTTTCAATAATTAATTTTTAATACTTATTACTTTGTTATTAAACTTAGTTATCAATCTTTTTATTATAAAATAATTGCAGTATCTATATATCAGAAATTTGACTTTTTTCTGCAAATATCTCGTTTTGTCTCACTGTGTCCCGTTACACCGTCATTACCTCTTGCTTGTTATAACAAATTTTGTTACTTTTTTTCCTTAACATTTTTATACTAATTTGAAATTATATTTTTTTAGTGCGCAAATATATAGAGTGATTGGCGTGCCACATTAAATACAGTTATATTTTATTTTTGTATTTTATAATCTTTTTCAAATATTGAAAAATTTTGTACTTTATACTTTATGCTGCATTTTAAAAGTCTTTGTCAGCACTGAAAGTCTATAGTACATATGCAACATGAAGATAGATCTTTTGTATTAGTAATGAATACTGGAATTTATTCTTACTAAGTACGTGCGCGCACGCACACACACACACACACACATAAAATGAAGATATTTGTGTAACAAAATTTATGTTTGTAAATTATTATCAAAATTTTTATAAAGATAAGTAAAAAATAAAAGTATACTATAAAGAATCGGAAGAATTATCAAATAAGTTTGACATATAGAAATATGCTATATAAAAACTAATTTATAATTGTAAGTTTTAATATTAATTATTACATTTAATATTGATTATGATGTAATTTTAAAATCTAATATTTTATAATTTAGTATTACTAAAAAGTAATGAATCGTTTCTTTTTAAATAACAATAATAATAACGCGTTATTTTCAAAAATTAATGACGAATTATAGTAACGAATTACTTTTTACAAAAACGTAGTAGTAACGGTAACATATTACTTTTATGAAGTAACGTTCCCAACTTTGGGAATTTGACTCTAGAATATTTGACACTTATTTATTAACATCTTGTATATGTGCATACACACATTTTATACATCGGTCGACACATATGTGCTTAATAATCTACTAAATGCAAACAAATAATCATAATATAACTATGAAAACAATGTTTGCCTTACGTTTTTACAATATGTAATTAAACATATTTATAATAATGTTAAATAGAAGTGAAAATGTATATATTTGCAGTAGAATGCAAAATTTTAAGATAAAAGCGATTATCAAGATATTATATGTGAAATAATAACAGTTATTAAACATTACGTATTGCAATTTGTATTAAGTAAGAATCTTATTGTTGTAAGTGTGGCTCTCCGATTGCTAAATTTTTTATATTTGTTACGATGTCTCTTAGAATCAATGAAACTCTTAATTCGAAAATTTGATCGTTTATTTGAAATTAGAAAATATATCGATGCTGTTGTGAATGGTTCATGGCGTGATCTTGAATGTGACAAGATTGTACGAGACTGCTTATGTTTCAGATGTGTCTTCGATTCAAATCATCGTTAAGTGCGGCCGGACCTTTCAAGGGCCCTTAGCGCCGATCCCGTTACAAGGTATTCATGGGGGATTGCCTGGGATACTTATCCATTTTTCAATACAATTTAACGATGAGATCATAAGCCGAAAATAGTCTGAGTTTTAAAAATGCTCTATTTAATGAACTTTTCATGACAGTATAGGAGTTTTATTCGAGACAAAATATAATGGAATTTTTATTGCGCAAGTTTCTTAAATCTTTTAATCTTTATAAAGTCAATAAATATTTGAATATTTGAAAGATTGAGTAAAATGTCACAAATCAATACTAACACGCGGTACATACGTGTTTTAGTATTTTTGTTTTTAATGAAAGGAAGAAAAAGTGTAAATCAAACTGACATAAACACAAAACAGGAAAAAATATATGTTTCTTGTGAAAACATTTTAATACAGAAGTAAAAATATACTATGAAACTACGATCAGAAAGAGTATATGTATCGTTCTAATTGGCAATTTGGTAATGTTTCACTTGTAGCCCTCCTGTGAGGAGGGGAGACAATGGAAGAAGTGATGAAAACAGTTGATGAGGAAGAAAGGAAAAATGCGATGTACTTACGTCTACGTCATGTCTACTGCATAAAAATGCACTATCGCTAAACGGTTCAACAAAGGTTTATTCAACGAATTAACTAGATTTATATCGACGTGCTAAGATTTCTCTTAAAATTACATGAGATTACAATCGAGGACTCGTAAGTATGTATACAGGTAAAGTACATTTTGTGAAAATTTCAAGTGACAAAAGAAATATAAATGATACACTTATATATTTTACATTAAAAATTATTTTAATTGGAAACTAATCAACAAACTGTTCAACTATGAAAGTATTAAATTTTTACTATTTATTATATTAATATTTGCGATTTTTTTTGAGTTTTCAGATGTTTAAAATCCACGCTCTATGAAAATGAAAAAGCAGATGCAATAAATATATTATTTTTCAAATACTATGTTGCTCTTTTTCTCTTCTCTTTCATCTCTCTCACTCTCTCTCTTCCTCCCTTCCTCCCTCCCTCCCTCCCTTCCCTCTCCCCCCTCTCTCTCACGTAAATATTCGAAGAAAATTTGTATAAAAAAAGAATTTTAATAAAACCTAAATTCACAAAAATATTTATTCTTTTATAACAAAATTGTCTACTTTATTTCTCAATTTTTAGAAGATATATGTTTGCTTGCATGTAAACAATAAATATATATTTCAAAAAATAATAAATATGAATATCATAAATATTGTATACCGTCTGGAGCATAAATTTTATAATATAAAATGTATGAAGCAATAACAAACTGTACATATACCAATTTATTGAAAAAATATACAAAATAAAATAATTCTATCGTATATTAATATATTTCTTGATTTTTCTTAAATCATTTTATTGCATAATTACATTCATATGTATAATAATTCTAAGTGTACAATATATCACGAAATAATAACGATAAAAGTAACCATGTTTAAGTTTCTTTGAGATTAATATGTTATAAATATTTTATGTGATAAATAATTCAATGTTACTTTTTCGTTCATGTAACGACATTACATATACAGGATGTAACAAAACGATCGCACCTGAAGTGTACCATGAGATAGAGGGTATGAATTCAAGTCGAAAAGTCCTGAGTCATTTTTTGATCTAAGCCTTTTGTTAGATGTTATACGATGTCAAAGTTATCCAATCAGCGCCCGTCTATACAAGAAAAGCAAGGTCGGACAATAGACGAGTACGCGGACGGAGCAGAGCGGACAAATTACGCGGCGGAAAAACAACATTAAGCAGCGAAACGGCTGTATACACACACTTCCCTGCCGCAAATTTACTTTAGAACACTATAGAAATGTCTATAGTTCTGAATGTGTTTTTTGAAACAGGTATTGCATATACGGAATGGGGTTTTCCTTATACAACTTTTATAATTTTTAATAAGGTAATACGTATGATCATTACCTTATTAAAAATTATAAAAGTCATGTAAGGAGAACCCCATTCCGTATATTTTTCTATAGAAAAAATATCTATAGTTCTGAATGTGTTTTTTGAAACAGGCATTGCATATACGGAATGGGGTTCTCCTTATATGACTTTTATAATTTTTAATAAGGTAATGAACATACGTATTACCTTATTAAAAATTATAAAAGTTGTATAAGGAGAACTCTATTCCGTATATGCAATACCTGTTTCAAAAAACACATTCAGAACTATAGACATTTCTATAGTGTTCTAAAGTAAATTTGCGGCAGGGTTTCTCTCTTTTTTTCCCCTCTTTCTCCACCTTGTTTAAAAAAATCTTAAATATCCTAAAATGCACAACTAAAATAATCGGCGTTTTTATTATAATTTATCAATTTAATTTAAATTAATTAATTGTTTATTTTATTACAGTTAAAATAAATGTTCAAAGTGTGCTCCTACATATTCTTACCTTTTTTCGTACATTTTGCGTAGCTCTTCGAACTTGATCATTGTCATTCTTTCAATAGTATACCAATACCAATTCCGTCATCTTGTCAGCTATCTCGATTTTGGTGTGCATAAATATTTTTTCTTTTATTGTTCCCTAAAGAAAAAAGTCGCATGGATTGTAATCAGAAGATCGAGCAGGCCACGGAGTACATATTACTTCCAAAAAGTAAGTAATACTTTAAAGAAATAATATTTTCTACAAACAAGTAATATTTATTTATGTAAAGTAAATAATTTGCTTGAATGATTCTAATAACGTATTTCCTTAAACCACGAAAATTTTTTTCACACTGTACATACATAGCATAACTTGCTTTTATACAATGATTTCTCGTTAATTAGATTAATTGTAATTAATATTAAAAACATCGTTTGTTTGAAACAAATTTTATATTTAAATGTAATTATCCATTACACTACTTTCAATATCAACTTCAATAAATCTTATTTAAAGGCATAGTTCGCCGTTATCTCGATGAAATTTTTCCCCAATGGTTTGGAAAAGGTTCAATGACTCCGTGAGCTGCTCAATCTCCGGATTATAATCCATGCATCTTTTTCTTTGGGGAACAATAAAAGAAAAAATATTTATGCACACGAACATCGAGACAGCTGACGAGATGACGGAATTGGTATTCCGCACTATTAAAAAAATTGACAATGATCAAGTTCGAAGAGTTACGCAAAATTACGAAGAGAAGCAACCCACACAACACGAAGTCGACTATGAGCCGACTTTAAGCTGATAGTAAAAGGCAAGAGTTGACTTTTAAGTCAATCGAATATATAATTGTATTTGATAGTATTTTTATACGTGTTATAAACGTAAATACATTTCTGGCATTTTATAAACCACTTTTCAACGTATAAAATACGTTCCGTATTATATATACGTAATAAGAACGATTATTATAAACGTATATTGCACTAACGTATAAAAACCGTTTTACCTATATACATATCTGCCACATGTACTGCCATCTATACCTGTTTTATACCATACTTCCGTTTAATAAACATATATAAAACGTTCCAGTTCTTATTGGGTTTATTGTGAATAGTTGACTAATAATCATTTATATATTAACTATTAAAAGTAGTGTGCTGGTGATTATTGCAAATAACCTGATTATGAAATCAATAATCATTTCATAAAA